>NC_092225.1:25986442-26013942 GCF_036320965.1 Panulirus ornatus | reverse complement strand
AATATTCTGCAGAGCAAAGTTTACCGAGCGAGAAGTTTAAGGCGTGGGTGGGGAGCGCCCGGAGAGAAAGTTTCCCCCCCCAAGTCAGAACGTACATAGATAAGGTAAAGGCCATTATTGACAAATTGTATACGTGACACAAGATGAAATTGTTTATGGCTAGAAGCTCAATTTCAAGGTTAGAAAGTAAAAGATTTATAAGATATATAGATGATAAAATATCACATGAAATATCACATAAAGATATAGAGCGAAATGTACCCATTTGTGTTGCTTTAAGAAATTAACATCGTCTGCATCTACTTGAGAATTCGGATTACCGTACGATTCAGTCCACCCCCCCCTCGAATCGTTCTTGCTTGGGTTTGGTTAGGTTGAGTTAGATTGGGTTTTTTGGACTTTTAACTTAATCTAACCTAACCTAACCTGACCTGGTGTAAAATCTTCATGTGATTCGAAAACGATAATAATTTATAGCAAATGACAAGGTCATTTCTCTGGAAAGCAGAAGCGGTTTTATTTGTTACCATATGTCGATAGATTTCCCCGTAAACAGAAAACGGAGAAATATAAACGTAGATTACCATGCGTTTCTGTATATCCAAATTCTTTTGAGCCTCTCATGAGAATTCTTATGTTCTTTTTTTTTTATACTTTATTTATGTTATATATTTATTCTTTTTAGTCTTTATTTATTTTATATATTTATGTTTTTATTTTGATTCTTATGTTTTGTCAATTTGCTTTTTTTTTTTTCACTTATTTCTATCAGACCTGTTGATATCACCTGAATTTGATGGTGATCAGTATCATTACTGAATATCCTCCTCGCTCTGGCCCTTAAAGATCGAAAGTTAAAGGCTATCGTAGCCAAACTTGGAGTCACTGTTTCCTGAACCGGATTTAATCCTGTGAGGAAAATATTATATCGTGTCAGGCTTTCTTCTACACACTGAGATTCGACGGCGGAAGGTTCCTTCTGTTTCCAGGTCGAGTTGCAGTCGACTCGAACGCTCGTTTTCGTTGTTTGTTATTGTCCGATTCGCCCGGATGATTCGCTCGGATGATTCGCCCGGATTCGCTCGGATGATTCGCTGGGATGATTCGTCCGGATGATTCGCTCGGATTTGTCCGGATGATTCGCCCGGATTCTCTCGGATGATTCGCCCGGATGTTTTGGCTTCATTCGTCAGGTCTGTGTTTGGCAGAGGCCGTCGTTTTCCGTTAGCTGTGGTTCGCTCTGAGGAAAGAGATTCCGACGTGATCGGTTCTCTTGTGTATATATTATTATTCGGAGTACATAAATCGCCCGTCGTAAACACCGAGGTTTTTTTTGCGTTAGCTATGCGTGCGTATGTTTACCCGAGGATCGTAGTTATCGCTCTTTCCCCGAAGAAAACTTTCGGAACAGACGACGTGCGTGAGGGTGGTATTGAAAATAACCGAAACACATTTGGCGGAAAGAGATAGATATGTTACTCCTTACAGCTACCCCCCGTCACGTTTTCTACCATGACAGGGGGGGGGGGGGCAATTAGAACTTGATTTATCTTCTGTGATCATAGAGGGTAAGAGCTTTCATGTGCCTTCCGTGGCCTGTGCCGAACTGAAGAGAGAGATCTGTGTATGTTGGGAAGTGGAGAGAGAGAGAGAGAGAGAGAGAGAGAGAGAGAGAGAGAGAGAGAGAGAGAGAGAGAGAGAGAGAGAGGAACAAGACTGGAATGTGAGGATTGTGTGTACGGATTTGGATGAACTGTCAGTCAGTTGACCTAAACTGGTCCAGTCGGCCAGTTGACCTAAACTGGTCCAATCAGTCAGTCAGTTGACCTAAACTGGTCCAGTCAGTTAGGTGACCCAAACTGGTCCAAAAATGCTGCGTATCTATCGAATACCTAATACTTACCAACCCACCCCAGAAATACTGTGTATTTATCGAATACCTAACACTTACCCAACCCACCCCAGAAATACTGTGTATTTATCGAATGCCTAACACCCTTTTTACCCACCCAACCCACCCCAGAAATATCTTATAATACGTCAAGTATTTGATGATGTTACCAAGAAATGTTTTTTTTTGGGTGGGGCTACAGCACGACAGGTTCGATCCGGAGTTCGCACAGAGCGAGGCGACATATATACGAGCACTTCGATCCCCTCCCATCGATCAGTGGGATGCTGTGACCCACCGACCTTATAATCGATAGGCTTCGTCCTGTCACTCTGTCACGCCCAGCCCCGCACGTCAAATTGTCACACCCTCCCGTCACCTCACGGGAGACAGACATCATCTTGCCAACAGAACCATGTCTTGCTCCCGACGAACCCGCTCGTCGCGGGACGGACTGATGGTATGCGACGCGTAATGGATCGGACACGACTTTAAGAGACGCCTGACGTACAGACGTAGTGACGCGTGGCTATCGGACACGACTTTAAGAGACGCCTTACGTACAGACGTAGTGACGCGTGGCGATCGGACATGACTTTAAGAGACGCCTGACGTACAGACGTAGTGACGCGTGGCGATCGGACATGACTTTAAGAGACGCCTGACGTACAGACGTAGTGACGCGTGGCGATCGGACATGACTTTAAGAGACGCCTGACGTACAGACGTAGTGACGCGTGGCGATCGGACATGACTTTAAGAGACGCCTGACGTACAGACGTAGTGACGCGTGGCGATCGGACACGACTTTAAGAGACGCCTGACGTACAGACGTAGTGACGCGTGGCGTACGTACGTACGATCAGGGCCGTCGTTCAATCCCCGAAACCTCTTTGACTGTGAGAATAACAATATGGCGGACAAAAGACAAAGGAAGAAACGCTATTTCATCCATGTTGTTTTGGTCAGGTGAGCCTGTGTCGTGCGAGACTTTGATGTACACCCTACATGTGGCTATGCTTGATGTGTGACTTATGTATTCATGTAGACTCCACCTGTAGCTATACATGATGTATAACTTATGTAGACTCCACTTGTAGCTATACATGATGTGTGACTTATTCATGTAGACTCCACCTGTAGCTATACATGATGTATAACTTATGTAGACTCCACCTGTAGCTATACATGATGTATAACTTGATTCACGTAGACTCCACCTGTAGTTATACATGATGCATGACTTATTCATGTAGACTCCACTTGTAGCTATACATGATGTATAACTTAATTCATGTAGACTCCACTTGTAGCTATACATGATGTATAACTTATTCATGTAGACTCCACTTGTAGCTATACATGATGTATAACTTATTCATGTAGACTCCACATGTAGCTATACATGATGTATAACTTAATTCATGTAGACTCCACCTGTAGCTATACATGATGTATAACTTATTCATGTAGACTCCACCTGTAGCTATACATGATGTATAACTTATTTATGTAGACTCCACTTGTAGCAATACATGATGCATGACTTATTCATGTAGACTCCACCTGTAGCTATACATGATGTATAACTTGATTCACGTAGACTCCACCTGTAGTTATACATGATGCATGACTTATTCATGTAGACTCCACTTGTAGCTATACATGACGTATGACTTATTCATGTAGACTCCACCTGTAGCTATACACAATGTAAAACTTATTTATTCACGTAGATCTCACGTGTAGTCATACATGATGTATGATATATTGATTCATATAGACCCCATATGCAGTTATGCATGATCAGTAACATTGATCATGTAGACTCGACATGCCACTGTACATGATGTATAACTTAAATTTTCATATAGACTCCACGTGTATATATACATGATGTATAACATTTATTGATGTAGTTTGTATAATCAAATCTTTTTCATTGAGACCAGATATGAATGATACAAGATTAGCATCATTCTTCAGGAAGAAAATATATAATGAATAATGCAAACTGAAATATTCAAACGAGAGATTAATTGCCCTGGAACCGGGGTTAAGGTAGTTAGTGTGAAGATAAGTTAGTGAACAACCGAACAGTGATTAAAACTCCCTCGTGCTGGAGGGGTTAGCAGGGGAGAGTCTGGTACTGGAGAGGTTTAGCGGGGGGAGACTTGGGGTCTGGACTCGCCCTTGGGAAAGCCCCCACTCCTGTTTCTTGAAACTTGTGCGTCGTATTTGAAGTCTGACTCTCCCAGCCTAATTGTGTAGGTGAATGTTGATGCTTGGATTGTGATCCGCCCGCCCTCAAAATGGAGAGAGAGAGAGAGAGAGAGAGAGAGAGAGAGAGAGAGAGAGAGAGAGAGAGATGATATTTTTTCCCCCCCCCTATGGTAACGCACTGTCGCGTTCATCTCGGATGTGGTGGAGAATAAGGCGAGGAGGAGGAGGAGGAGGAGGAGGTGTTGTTTTCTATATCTCTCGTCTGTGTCCTGTCAACGGTACAGGTAGAGCCATGGCTTCTGAGAATTGCTCTCCGTGGGATTATATCGCTTGAAGTGGAGCGAGATTTTATCGAAGTCGGCAAAAAAACCCAATAAAACAATGGCAACAAACAACTCATCTTTAACCTCACTAGAGTTATTAGATTTGATCACAAGCATTTTCTACCGCGGTGCTTGTTGCCAAGCCTTAGGGGACGGGAAGAGGTAGGGAGGTAAACTAGGTGCAAAAATGTAACGAGCGTAACCATCGCTTTGCAGTAATAACCTAGTGCCATTACCATTTTTTTTTTCGGAATGATTCGTCCGTTCCTTTTTCTTTTTGCTGACGATTCCAATGACATCAAGGATTTCAAAGGTAAATGCCGGTATCGGTGTGAATGATAGCAGTACACAGTCACATAGAAGTTATGTATGATACAGTAAAGACAATGTTAGAAAACGCATTCTCTGTGGCGGCAAGCCCACATCCACCCCACCAACCATCGTCCGAGCGAGCCTACTGTTCCAGACTTGGCCGTTGGTGTTGTGACGACGACGTTAAGCCGTCTATAACCATCAGAGGCCGGCGATCACTCGACGTAGCTGCACGTCACCTCTCTGTCTCTGTGTGTTAACCCCCTGTGTACAATGTTTCATTTCTTACCGTGCTGGTGTGGCGAACTTTACTGGTGGGACCCTGGGCCCTCCGTGAGGATAAGAATGATCTCGCTGTAAGTATTTTAGATCGCGTTGCATTTTTCTCTCTCGATTTAGGTCATTGGTAATGAATGGATGTATTGGAGGCGAGGCGATATCATTTGTACAGCTGTGACTTGAATGATAACTTCTCCTAAACCATATATTCCATAAACTCTCCTTGTAAAATGTAATTCATAATATATATATATATATATATATATATATATATATATATATATATATATATATATATATATATATATATATATATATATATATATATATATATATATATATATATATACTTGGGAAATCGAGCGTTGAATTTAAGAGTGGCAGAAATCGCTTGTATGTTAGTGTAGGGAGGTGAACCGGGCGGAAAGACGTGTGATTGGTATGATAGGCCATCATCACCAGACGATATACGGGTCTGGGCTCCAGATCTGCGCCCTACGTCGGTAATTAAACAGAAGGGAAGGGAGGAGAATTCACGGGCCTTTCCCTCCGTGCGTCGTCCATTTGTCAGGATTATACCGGGGGGGGGGGGAAATTGTGCTCAAGTGGTGGTGGTGCCACTACAGGTCCGAGGTGATGGAGGGTGATGGTGGAGTTTCATGGTTCTGAAGTTTGTTTGGAAATTGTCCCTGGTCAAAAGAATTTGATCATGAAAGGTTCCGTCCGTATAGTATTATTATAAATTCCTGGCTGACTCAGGAATTATGGTAGACATCCCGACTTCGCCCTGTGTAAAGTCACGGAGCAAATTCTGGCGTGGGGGAGAGAGAGAGAGAGATTGAGTTGCCCAACTTGTATAAAGTAATTAAATCTACTGTTGCGTAGGTGAGATCGAGTTAGGTATTATGATGTAAGCGTAGATTGCCAGCTGAAAATCTGTAATACGGCCTGACATGATATTGGATCACGTAGCGATTATATTCCAGTCCTTTACATATATTTTTTTCTTTATTGGTGAATTGATATTTTTTCTTTATTGGTGAATTGTGACGGCAAAGAATTATTATTAAAAAACATTGATTAGTCAAGGAAAAATGTATAAAGGTTTCAGTTGCCCAATCAGTATTCGCACTCCTTACTGGAAACACTTGCAAATTATTTCATCATTTGAGAAAGGCAGTTAATGGATCGAATGATATACCAAGTGAATCCTTCCTTGTCTTGGTGAAAGATCCACTGTAGAAAAAAGTACTCATAATTATTTCTTTTTTGAGATCCACTGTAGAAAAAAGTAGTCATAATTATTTCTTTTTTAAGATCCACTGTAGAAAAAAGTACTCATAATTATTTTTTTTTTTTTAGGAATTATGTTAAGACGTGTGCAGCGTTACCGGACTGCGCCTGCTTGTGGTCTGGGGGGGATTATGTAAGGGAAATCTATTAGCGTAATTTGCAGAGACGACATCGTTGGCCGAGGAAATGCTCTCGGCGTATCGTTGTTTTTTTTTAATCTTGGCGTAATTGCAGTGGCTGTGAATTCAGTGTAGATCCCAGGAAATTCAAGGTTTAGGTTGCGGAAACGAAATACAATTATGCCTTGATTTGCAGCCTGAGGCAGATTGCAGAAATAGCGTATCCTAAATTATACTGTGTTCCCTAAGTGCAAAAATGCATTTGTTGAAGCGAAGTAGAATAGAAATAAAAAAAAGATAAAGGGAAAAAATAGTAAAGGAATAAAGTACTAGCACAAAATGTTTGTGAGGAAACTGCCTATCGTATTTTTTTTCAACTAGGTGATTGTGAATGGTAAGTAGGTAGTTTCCAACTTTGATGATTATTTACGGTTTCCGCCGTTGCTATATACCTTAAAAGAATATTTATCACGATATGATAGATGAAAGAATATCACGATATGATAGACACATCAATATAAAACAATTAAGTTTATCTACGCCTCGCTAAGCGACAGTCATCTCTGGGCCCGTCCGTCTACAACGAAACTCAACGAATGATGTCAGAAAATTCAAAATCCGCTAAAGATGGCTTTTTGCTTTTGATACGGTCGCTGATAAAGTAATTAGATTTATGAAACGGTCTTTTAAAGGTTATCAGATGTAATATTTTCCAAAAAATGTTGAAAAAAATACCGAGTTGGATATCTAATAAGGATAAAAAAAAAAAAATTTTGAGGGTAATTGAATCATTCATGGATAGATCATTAAAATATTTCCACATCAGATGACCCTTATCTCTTGCGCCTTTTGAGTTTTGATTGTTAGAAAGCGGTGACACAGAAGACAGTCTGCCCTATTTCTACTTGAGGGATCCTCTCAAACCATCATCATGGGCCAGGGAGGGAGAGACGAGGCGAGACAGACGTCTCAAAGACATGAGTAAGCTGGTTAAAAAGAAATGGTCTGTGTTATGAGTGGTTACATAGCGTCGTGTATGGAGATTATCCCCTGAGATTCCTTGCGCAAAATAACTCTTATAGCACTGTGACATACATTACCATTAGATATGTTTACCGTTGAACGACAATACATATATATATATATATCTATCTCCTTGTGTAAACAGATGCGACGCTCCGGTGAATTACCGTGGCACAATAGATTACCGACGCCGCTCCCGCGCACAGTAACATTCAATTGAGGAAATTTTGCCTTTGATGCAGATTAAGTGCGAGTTTTATCATCAGTTCCTCACGGCAAAATCAGGGCTAGTGAAACATAGAACAGTTTTGATAACGAGGGGGGATTACGTACGTATCAGGCATGATTCACCACACAACGAAGGGTAAAGCGTTGTGAAATTGGGCCCCGGGTTTCAAACGTTGCCGGCCATGGCTGTACGTTGTGAGATTAACGTGATAGGCTGCCTCGTTACCTTATGACCCCGAAACGATCTAAATGGCCCGGAATTTTTGAATGGTTTTACCTCGCGGTGGAACGAGTCACTACCAGGAATTGAAAAAAAAAAAATGTATATGTTGACTTTTTGTTAGGGACCGTGACAGACAAAGGACGTAGATTGGAAAACTATGTACTTTGTTGTAGAGTTGAACCCCCGGAAAATCCACCTTGAAAGTATGTTCTTTTGACGTTAGAAAGTATGTGATTTTAAGAGTGTATATTGCGAAAGGGTTAGGTATGCCACAGTGATGTGTGGTAATGTTGTCGTCATGTTTGAATTCGTGTGTGCCTTCCTTATCGAATTCTGAAATCGTGATTACCTGTGAACAGGTAAGCAGGTTCGTTTGCCACTTAGACTGCCATGGTCTCTGGGGCCGTCAGACGACTAAGTGATCAGCGTTAGTAAAAAATCTTATAAACACCTACAGATGTAGTAGTATTGTACCTCAGGCGTTTTTATGAAGGTTATTTGGAGTGTAGCTGAAGAAAGGGATTGTGTGGTCAACTCCCGAGGAGTATGTCATACTGTGCCAAAGTACACGAGCGAAAGGGCGTTCGTCATTATTTCCATCTCTTCTGTCATAGGAGGTTTGTGTCAGTGACCCATGATCCTGGGGACTCTTGAGAATTATATCTATTGAACTATTCCAGAATTATATGAGCCCTGGGTACAACTGAACTTCGCTGGGGGTCATGAGATGGAGGGACGGGGTCATCTGCTTGTGTATTGAAAGCTGGGTGACGAAGGCAATATTGCCATGTGTTGATCACAGGGCAGTATATCTGCAGTCCACTGAAAGACATGAAACGAACGTTGCTGGTGCAACAGACCAGTTTTGTCGTGGTGTGCAACACTGGAGGAAGAGGCGTGAGAGTATATGGAGCGACATAAAAGAGAATCGCTCCTCTCCCCCCTCGTAAAGTGCCTCCGTTAGAAATATTTCGAATAGAGGCTACGAGGTGGAAGTGTCGGTACATAGGCCAGAGCACTCGTATTAAGCCCCCTACACGAGAGGGAGTTTACACATGCATTAAGATACGAAGCGATCCCTGAGCCGTAATGTGGGTACGTGAGTGAGACTAGGCTTCCTTAACGACTGAGCTGTTTCGTTTCGAACAGTGGTCGAATCTGGCTGGGTGGTGGTGGGACGATGTTGGAAGTGATTACCTTTCTGTATAGTGATTACTTGGATGTTTTTGTGTGTGTGGGTAAAGTTCTAGATGTAGGGGGATACGGTCGATGATCTAGTGTACTGGATGTATAGAAAATACACCGGAAAAAAAAAAAAGGTTGCTTATTATATGTCTTTTAGGATAATCATGAATGCTTTTGAGTTAGGCGTCCTCTCACCAGTAGTGACATCATACCACCATTACCAACACCATCCTTTGCCTCTGCTATGACAAGCCACCACCACCGACACCAACCACAGCCTCAGCAATTCACCTCACCATCACAAACATCACCACCTACCACCACCGTAGCCACCACCACTGCCCAACAGCTCCCACCCCTGTATACCACCACACCACCACCACCTCCATCCCTTCTTCCCCCCACGACGAATAGCCATGGTTGCATACGCTTTACCTACCACATCTCTCTCTCTCTCTCTCTCTCTCTCTCTCTCTCTCTCTCTCTCTCTCTCTCTCTCTCGGGTAAGTGTCATGCGCTGGTTAGTCGTTTTTTTTTTTTTTTTTTGCTCATGGCACTATCCCCCTCGTAATTGCTGGTAGGCAGGAAGGGAGAGTACTTCCCCTCGTCTTTCGTGCATCTTGGAACCCTCACAGGATCCAGTTGACGGAAGCCGAAATGGTCTTTTTTCGTTGTCGCACGCATCCTTGATGACGTCAACTTACGCGTAAAAGGCCCTTCAAGAAAGGTGTGTGTGTGTGTGTGTGTGTGTGTGTGTGAGGGTAGAGTGGAATTTGAAATTAACTGTAATTACGACTCTGACGTCCATTTGAATTGGGTCGAAATTATGTCTTGGCTGTTGTTACGATACTGTTTCTCCTTTTCATGTGAACTTTGGTATCTTTGAAATTATTCTCGGTTTTTTCTTTTGTTATCTGTTTTTCTTATATTCTTGTCTTATAATCAAATATTTTTATCATTTTACTCTGGTGTTTATTTTCATGTGATGTGAAATGGTCCTAACGACCATTTCTCACGTGATGTGAAACTGTCGCTGTAGAATGTGACTGGGGTAGGGGATGTTGAACTTCGGCGTGTTCTTCTGAAGCAACCTTGAGTCGTTAGATTCATAACATCAGGGTTATAGAAGTGTAAACAACAACAACAACAACAAAATATCCAGAATGGAATTTCTAGGTTGTTATAATTTCTGTGTGTGTGTGTGTGTGTGTGTGACAGGAGAGTTCTAATTGCTTTTCGACAGTTTCACGCGTAATGGGCTGAGAAACGGCTTAACAATATTGCCACGCAAGGAAAAGATTTTTTTTTTTTTTAATTTTTGATGTGTTAGTCATCATATATTTTTTTCTTTTAAGATTTTACTGTAGGTTCAGACCATGCTGCGTTCACACGAGAAAATAGATTTCGATTTTCAGGACAAAAAATTCAGATTATTTGCTTCAAGGTTCAGTACCTCAGTGGAACACAGCCTTAGGGCACGACTGCTCGACCCTTGGAGGGGACAGAGGTACGACCCATGGGTAAGATGGCCTTGGCTCTTGTTCTGACTCATAAGGGTCATCAGGTTAAGGGCTGCAAGCCATCATTGCCGATGATGCCGTGCTCAAGGGTCGTAACGTCGAGCTCAAGGGTCGTACCGTCGTGCTCAAGGGTCGTACCGTCGTGCTCAAGGGTCGTACCGTCGTACTCAAGGGATCGCGCCGTCGTGATCAAGGATCGTACCGTCGTACTCAAGGGGTCGTACCGTCGTACTCAAGGGTCGCACCGTCGTACTCAAGGGTCGCACCGTCGGGCTCAAGGGTCGTACCGTCGTACTCAAGGGTCGCACCGTCGTACTCAAGGGTCGCACCGTCGTGATCAAGGGTCGCGCCGTCGTGCTCAAGGGTCGCGCCGTCGTGCTCAAGGGTCGCACCGTCGTACTCAAGGTTCGTTACCGTCGTGCTCAACAAGAAACGCTCTCCCAAACTCCGCCACACATGCCGTAAGAGAGAGAGAGAGAGAGAGAGAGAGAGAGAGAGAGAGAGAGAGAGAGAGAGAGAGCTCTTACAGGCTCGTCTTGATCAACCTGACATCATTTTTTCCCCCATGGGGAGTTTCTCACCTTCCTGCTTGAAGGTGGAGATGATTCCAGCCAGTCTCGGGAACTCTAGATCTTAAACATCACCGGGCTACATGGGGGGAGGGGGGGGGATCACATTGTCCCCCAGCGAACGACTTCTCGAGTTGAATGGTGGGTCGGGTGTAGTAAGTAGTTGGGCGATAGTCACAGCATCACGTGAACCCGGAGTTCCCCCTCTCACACACACAATGTTCCTCTCCGCCGGTGACATTGCTCGTACCACCGACATTTCCTCTCCACACAAGAGAAATGACAACGTCGGAAAGCGTACTTCAGTTTCTTCTGTACCGTTGTATATCAAGTGACTGTTATGTTTCTTTCTAGTGTCTCTCCCTGGTGATGTGGTCATTACACGAAAGTGCACTTGGGAACTTATCGTGTCTCATTTCCCTGTGGTAAGAAAGGCCAAATCCCTTTCTTAGTTACCAGGTGGGTCTCCTTTAGCTACAAGGCTGCGCTGCACGCGGTAGCAGGGACACGTTGCACTCCCTTCAACAAGACTTGTTTCTCATGTTCATTAACCGACTATCATACAGTCCGGCCGAGGGTGGCTTTACTTACAGTATGATATCATGCCGATGGATTCCCCAAACAACTTAAATTTTTTTTTTACATTAGCCTTTCATATCTGGTTTAAAGATTTAAAGTATCGATCAACGGAAATGTGAATCGTTGACTCGACTAATCATGCTGTGTAGTTTTATTTTTGGTGTACATCGTTATCATACGCAACTTGTGCCAAATAAGTAAAGCGAGAATCTCATTTTCTAGAAATTATATGAAGATGAAACTTTACCAGCTGATCGTGTCTTTATTCGCCTCACTTCATTTTAACTTTGATTCCGGAAGCTTTCACTTTTAAGTCGTATATGACTTTCCCGTGAATGTCCACAAGGGGCCGCTTGTGTGCGGGTACTGAGGGCTAAGAGCACTGGAGAGACAAGGCGAAATATGAAGTGGTTAATGGGAACACGAAAGCCACTGGAAGCAGTCCAAGAGTTCTTGGCTTAGAGGCCATGGGTTGGATGGCCAGACTTGTAACTGGAGTTGGTAAAGAATTAACAGGCCATTACCGAGTGATATATAGAGATCCATATAGGTCTGGAACCCTTCCAGTTCTGGAGGAGGGCAGCGGCACCTACTGTGTGACCTTTTCCAGGCTTCAGGAGGGAATTGTGCGTCTGGTGACCTTTCACGCTTCAGGAGGAAGATGCGCTACTTATGACCTTTCCAGGATTCGGGAGGAGGCGGCACACACCATCTGGCTTTCCAGGCTTTTAGAGAAAATTAAACTCAGTAACCTTCCAGGCTCCAGGAGCATGAGTCACTTGTGGCGAACTTCGTGGGTCACTCTCGGTGATCTCTCTCTCTCTCTCTCTCTCTCTCTCTCTCTCTCTCTCTCTCTCTCTCTCCCCGGTCACTCCAAATGACCCGTGTTGTGAAAATAAGCCACGCCTGTGACGAGCCAGGCCTCAGGGCTCTTTGTCACTAGCAGGGGGTGACCTTGCGGGTTCCTTTAGGAGCAAAAGTGCCGCACTTCGTAATGCTGGAAGGTGTCAGGATCACATGGGCGTGACCTTCCAAGATGTGTAGGAAGGATGGTGTGGACTGCAGGCGCGTGTCCGGTGGTTCGAGATAAACATCTCGAACTGACGGGACACCATTTGGATCGTTTTCCTCTTTCCAAGTAATGATGATAGTAATGATAATGATAATAATCATGATAATCATAGTAATTATAATTATTATTATTACTATTATTATTATTATTATTATTATTATTATTATTATTATTTTTACTACTAAACCGTTTTTATGGTGGACCAGGCATATCATAGTCGTTTCATTCATCCTGCTCCTTCCATCTCCAGTTAATTTCCCTACGTACTTCTACGCCATTCAAGTGATGAGGAAGATCTTAGTTAGATTCATGTCATTCCCAGAGGAGGTGATACCCTCTTACAGAAGCTGCAGTGGAGACTATACATATATATATATATATTACGTTCGTTTCTTGTCTGTTGAATGTCTACTGTAGGAAGTAGACGTACGTTGAGCTATAAACTGACAGCAGACCCGGAGGTATAGGACATATTCACTTGAACTCGTTCATTTTTCATGAGTTGCGGAGCACAGAGTGGCACGGGAGTTATATTTCTGTGGTTGTGCAGGATCCCTGCACTCCCTTCTACGACCAGTAAGTCCATTGGAGTATTTGCCATGTGCCAAAGCCACTCCAGTGTGTGTGTGTGTGTGTGTGTGTGTGTGACGTCAGCGTCCAGAATCTCTCCCGTCAACAGACGGTGTTCGGTGGAGTCGGTGCGTGAGAAGGTCAGAGGTGAAGTAACGGGGTTTGCCATACTGGAGAAGAATCTCTTTTGTCGCAAGGAAGAATAAACACGGAGGTAAAGAGGGCGTTCGCAGACAGATGCGTCTGCCAAGAGGTTGAATAAAACAGTAGGTGTCTGTTGCAGCTCAGCTTGTTCTTGAGGAAGTAGGAGGAGGTTGGGTAGTTTCAGCTTACCGTGGGGTGTTATCATATGCCGTGGGTGGATATCGTGCTCAGGCAAGCCGTCGTCCCCCTCCTGCACCACCTGAGTCAAGTATCGTACGCCAGGGTTAAAGTTATTGTACTCTGGGGATGAAGTCATATTTCTCAAAGGGTTTGTGCATCCCCATATTCACGAGAAATTGCATGTGGTCTTAGAATCATTTCTAGCTCTCGAAGAAGGTGTTAGAACATTTTCTAACTGGGATGGCCCTAATGACAGGCAGATGACAGAGGCCTAAAGTCCAAACGACCAAGCAACCATCATGACGAGGTTCATTCTTCTTAAAAGGTTATCGAACTCATGGGTCTCGAGTTGTATCGCTGAAGGGGTTAGGGTATAGTAAATATCCTCGGGGTTCAGTAATCGTGATGGAGTAGGTTAAGCTGCGATGCTCACGTTGCGTATTTATCGGACGCGAGAAACTGTCATCGTACTCATGGGATTAAGTTACTGTGCTCAGGGGGTTTTTAAGTCTTTGTATTGAAGGGGCTGGGAGCATCCAGGTTGTGATCGGTAAGGTAGTGTAGACTGTAATTTTCTTGTTAGTGCCCGTGATTTTCACCTCTCCGTTATAAGTGTGTAGTTAAGTATGTAATGGAATAGATATTTTTAATTTTCCTTTATTTTGCAGGGAAACCCTTGGTGCGTGGGAATATAGAAAACAGTGAAGTGCTTTTTTTTTTTTTTTCCACTTGGAAATTTGACAGACAATTAATCATGCAGTGCACAGTGTGAACCTGGTGGTACGGTCATAGAACGAACACACTGTAAAAAAAGAAAAACGTTTGGCAGAAACTACATTATAGTGATCCTAGCTCGTTTACATGACAAGCAGACTGTTGATGTGAAGCTAAAGTGTTGGTTGGCGAGGACAGAAATTTCCAAGTCAGAACGGAATCAAGTGTTGACGTAAAAGAAAAAATAAATAACCACCCACTCCCGCTCCCCCGGTGGTGGTGGAAAGTGAGTGTGAGCGTAGGTTGTTGGGTCAGGTCGTGGCGACGGCCTGCAGCATGGAGCAGGCGGAGGAAGGCGACCCCAGTCCTCCTCCGCCGCCGCCGCCGCCCGTGTCCCCGCGGCGTGGGCGGCAGGAGAGGCGGCAGGAGGTGAAGAAGGACCTGCGTCTGGCCAACATCAAGGCCATCAGGACCGGAGACCACACCAGGATCATCATAAAAGGTAAGCCACGTCTTTTGAACCTCCGTTGAGGTGTGAGTAAACGGGCTCTGTGTGTGTGTGTGTGTGTGTGTCCGTTGTCCGTTGTCAGCAGACGAACTGTCGCGCGAAATGACTGCACGCGCGCGCGCATGCGTCGCCCGTTCACTGGCAGTGACGGACTTGGGTTTTATATCCCGCCGCTGCACTGCTGTGTGTGTGTGTGTGGTGGAGGCACATAACTGTGGTCACCTCTGCGTGCTCGTCTGTCTGTTTGTAGGCACACTATTGTGTGTACGATCACTGAAGCAGAATGTACGATAGAATCTTCATACTCACACAGGGGTACCCCATGCGCAAGGTGACTGCCTCGTCAGATTTTGGAGCGCGTAGATGCATAAATTTGCAAAGTAATAAGGATTTCTCTTTTTTTTTTTTCCCCTCAAGTGCTATAACTCACGAGTTCTGAAATGAGAGGAAAGCTCAGAGTTCTGTATGTGTTAGTCAGAGACGAATACCAAGGAAGGTTTTTTTTTTTTTTTTCTATTTATTTCACATTAACCGCCCAGTCAAATTTATTTTATTGTACGTTCACCTGTAATGGATCTCCGTGGTGTAGTGGTTAGCATTGCTGACCATGACGCATTCACGGACCGCCTGGGGTCGAGCGAATACGTTCGAATCCTGGTTAGACGCAGTCGGTCCACAGTCCATCCGGCTGTTCATCGACAAAATGGGGACCCGGATAGGGCTAGGGTATAACTGTCTGTCAGTCATTCTATATCTGTCGATCTTTCTATCTAGCTATCTATCTGTCTATCTATCTATGTCCAGCGTTAATGAGATCG
This sequence comes from Panulirus ornatus, assembly GCF_036320965.1. Lineage (NCBI taxonomy): Eukaryota > Metazoa > Arthropoda > Malacostraca > Decapoda > Palinuridae > Panulirus > Panulirus ornatus. Next base: position 25,998,169 of record NC_092225.1, on the reverse strand, counting down.
CTAGTGCCGTCTAGGATGACTGATGAACTGTCGATATCTCTTGAAGCAAACCCGCGACGTAAATAGACCACACAGACCTTCCCGAGGCGTCGTTGTCCGGGAAGTTACCACTACCCTTCCCAGATGCCGAGCGTCGGGGTCAAGAGCGGGGTGTGTGGTGAGCCGCTCCCACATCGGAAGTGAATGCTGTAAGGGGGAGGCTGTGGAAGAAGAAGAGGAGGAGGAGGAGATAAAAAATGAATTAGTTATATATTCTGATTAACGTAAATTGATTATATATTTTGGTTGACATATTTCGAGTCTCGTGTCTCGGGCTTCATATCCTAGCAGCTTCTTATTTTTATATTTTGGCATCTTAACCACTTCACTTCCCAGCAACATGTTTGCATAGCCTAGCCGATTATTTTTATCCTAGCCAGTGCCATATCCCAGCAAGTGTCACATGTCCCAACAGTGTTTCACATCCTAGCCAGATGGTTTACATGCTGAGAACCTGTTTAGCATCCTAGGAACAATTTCAAAGTCTGGCAAGCGGTGTCTCGTATCCTAGCGATGGGTTTCAAGGGATAAGGTGGGGGCTGCCCCAACGAGTGTAGAACACACGGCAGATTGTATTCTGCCAAAAGGATTGGGTGACCCATTCCTTAGGGTCCAGTTGACTTCCTCAAGATCCAGATGATAAACGAAGGACTTATTCTCTCACCGTGTGAGCACGACGGTACGACCCTTGGTGCGCGGTTGGCACGACTATTAGATATAGTAGGTACGACTCTCGGATGTGACGGAACTTTTCCATTGACCTGACCGTAAAGGGGTCAGTCAGACGACCCAAGGGTCGTACCCTCCTGCTCGAGTCGTGTCATACCGTCGTGCTCAAGGGTCGTATCGTACTGTCGTGCTCCAGAATCTTGACGGCATGTCTTAAGCATCGACCCTTCGCACTCAAGGGTCGTGCTCAAGGGTCGTACCGTCGTGCTCAAGGGTCGTACCGTCGTGCTCAAGGGTCGTACCGTCGTGCTCAAAGAACCGTATCATCGTACTCGAGGGTCGTGCAGCCATGCTCAGAGGGGTTTACAATTAACAACACGTACATAGTACAGCGACAAATGTTTTGAGGGGGCTCTCGTATTAAACCAGTGTTGGATAAGGGCGAGGGATTGTTACCCTCTCGCAGTACTCTGGACTTTATCGTCGTGGGAGGGTAACTAATTGACGTCATTACGCTAATGATCAATTGACCTGGCGCTAATGATGGACATATCTCTTGATCATGATTAACTGTGCACTCGGACATCTTCCCTTGATGGGAAAAGAAAACGAGGAGGAATGAAATATAGGATTTTTATATTCTTTACAATAATGAATAAAGAATAGAAGATGATTATTGCATTGATGAGGATAGAATGACGATGTTGTGGTAGATGGAATTAAGAATGCCTGGGTAGGTGATGGCGATGGGTGGCTCGGATGGCAAGTGTTTTGCTATTTTCGGACACGTTCTGAAGCCGACTGTGGTGTTCGTGAAGACACTGTGATTTTAGGGAGTAACTGGACGTCAACAGTGTGACATCAGTGTGTAGGTTGGAGGAGCACCGGAAGTTGTGGGATGGGATACGCTAGTTGTTCGGGAGGAAAAGGTTAGTGTTGGGTGTGGTGAAGGTTAGATGTGCGGTGGAACACCCTCTGGTGAATGGAGGGTATGTGTTCAAGTGTGGTGTTCAAGGAGCAAACTTGAAGGAGCGCTGGTGCCAGCGATGTGTGGCTGGGAAACCAGAGCACACACACACACACACACACACACACACACACACATACACATGCTTATATATGTATGGGTTAGGGAAGGGTAAAATTAAGGCATTAGAGGTGGGTCATATGCATAATGTGGTTGGAATTAGGGGGACGCTTAGAATAAACAATGTTCCAGGAAGATTAAATGATATGAAGTCGTCAGAAAGGCGCGTGGATGGTATAGCAGGCTGGTGAATAAGATGAGTAACAGCACAGTATAAGGTACACACAAAGGGGGAAGGGATGGATAGACGTAGCGAATGTTCATATAGTCTATAGGGTTCAGGTCCGTTGAAGATGTTAAAAGGAATGACTGAGGGTGAGAAGCAGCGTGGCGGCAGCATTTTGGTGTTACAGAGGCGATATATGAATGGAGAGACGCTGGTCTCACAACCGAATCGATTCGGTGCGGGGAGAGAAAAGTAAGAAGCAGCGCTTACTTGAGTGTGGAAGTTGGTGATGTAGGGAGGGTTTATGTGCGCAATCCAACCCAGGATAATGACACGGGATTGAACCAATACACACGTAAGTAAGTCAGGGAAATGCGACAAGGATTGAGGATTTGAAAGAGTTAGATAACGATCAGTTTAGAATTTCAGATTCCATAATTCAACAACAAACGAGCGGAAAGTTGTTACAAGCGACTCTGGAAAGACTCCAAAGATGGGCAGTGTTCTCATTGGTTAGTGCAGGGCTGGCAGGCGGAGTTTCTGACCTTTTTATCATCCAAATGAATGACATATCTGGTGCAGGAGTTGGCTGGCGAACGCGTCTGGTGCTGCAGTTGGCTGGCGAACGTAGGCTCTCTGGTGCGGCAGTTGCCTAGCGAACGTTATGTAGAGCTCCAGTTGGAAGGGTAAAGCATATGGTGCAGGATTTGGCAGTCGAACGTCGGCCATCTGGTGCAGGAGTTGGATAATGAGCGTATATCTAGTGCTCCAGTTGGCTGGCGAACGCATCCGCATTTCGTCAACCGTTTTCTTAGCTTGTTGAACATTGAGCTACGGCAAGACATACTATTGAAATTCGCGGACATTTTTGTGTTTATAATTGAACACTGTACTGTGTCTCAAGATTCTGATGTTTTTTTTCCTATTTGATTAAGAAATGAAGAATGTGGATAACTTGTGAATTAAAGGGAATACAAGTGAATGAAATTTGCAGAAAACTGTTTCTTCTTATCGCTCCCGACTTCTGGGGTTAGGGAGAGTGAGTAACTGTTCGTATTATGTGAAGTGAGTCAGTGGTGAGAGAAAATGTTTTATCTTCCTATTTTAACCCTTGGTTCGAATTTACTTTGAGACCTGTGCTTAAGATATGCAGTTCACAGGGTGGCGAGCGAGAGAGAAGGAAAATTTGAATTATACATGGTTGCTGACCTGTGTTTATAAGTGACTATAATTTTAACTGAGAGATATCTACAAGTGTTCCTTTGTTCGTAGACCCACACGATTATTATGAACTTAATAAGGATAGTGTCAGAGATGGAAAGCTATTTCAGGGGTTCAGTAATAAGATAAGGTCGAGTGGAACATGCTTGGTGCGTAAGATGTTTTATGAGACTTGTACGCTGTTTTATGCGACGCGAGGGGAAGCTGAGGCCTGTGTGATTAACCTCTGCTCAGCTTTGTTCTTAGGTTTACGCTGAAGCTTAATTAGCTGAGATGTTAGGCAAGTTCGCTCAGATTTCAAGCTTGTGATGTGTAGAAACAAAATATGCTAGGGGCGTGTACGCGATCCGTAGACTGGTTTTCTTTGATATATAGGGGAGAAAGAATACTTCCCACGTATTCCCTGCGTGTCATAGAAGGCGACTAAAAGGGGAGGGAGCGGGGGGCTGGAAATCCTCCCCTATTGTTTTTTTTTTTTTAATTTTCCAAAGGAAGGAACAGAGAAGGGGGCCAGGTGAGGATGTTCCTTCAGAGGCCCGGTCCTCTGTTCTTGGCGCTACCTTGCTAATGCGGGAAATGGCGAATGGTTTGAAAAAAAAGATTTAATATATATATATATATATATATATATATATATATATATATATATATATATATATATATATATATATATATATATATATATATATATATATATATATATATATTCTCTCTCTCTCTCTCTCTCTCTCTCAGGTTACCGTCTTCACAGCTACTGTGTTGGTATCATGGTGCAAGTCTTTTGGCTTATCTTTGTCACAGATGAGGTGGACTTCGCGCAGCCGACATAATTGTTTGTTATTGTTTTGTTACATGGGTCAGGTCTCTGCGTGTGTGTCTGGCTCCGGCCCGTGTCGTGTAACGGCCGGTTCAGTGCCTGTGTGTGTGTGTGTGTGTGTGTGTGTGTGTGTGTGTGTGTGTACTTACTTGGGGGTTGTGAGGCTCAGCTGTTGGATCAAGAATCTTAAGTGGGAGGGGGGATGGGGGGTTGGGTTGGGGGGGGTGAAGGACCTGCTTGTGTCGTCAGTCGAAGATATTTCAGGAACATGATTGCTGAAGGTCAAGTACGTCATTTTCTCAGTCGCCATGGCTGAGGTAAAGAGAAAAAGAAAAAGAAAAAAAACGTACCTTAACTGAAGCCGTGTCGGTAGATAGGTTAAAATGACTTATTTCAAAAAAAGAAAAGAAAAGAAAGAGAACACGAGGGGGATTCATTTAAGCTCTTCAAGTGTGTTTGTAGAGCCAACTCTTAAAAGGTGGGAAGGATGAAGGAAGGTTGAGAGACGGCTCAACTAACGTCATTCTGTATCTCGTGAGCGTACCATAACGGTCAGCCCTCATATGGCTGGTCTCCACACACAAACTGTGGGAAGCAGCAGCAGCCGGTCCCGCAAAGGGGCACCCGCGAGTAAATTGGGTCCGATTCGCGTGATCTCTCGGGATTGTTTTCATATGATTTACGTCTTACTTTTAAGTGGAGGAGAACATTCAGGTGAAGGAGGGTGGTGGTTTGCTGGCCTTGCAGCTAGGAAGCTTGGGGGAGGGGCACAGTGGTCGACTGTGTTCAGGTCCTTCATCAAGAGGTGGTCGGTCGCTGGCTCTCGTAGTGGCCCCATGGAAGACAGGGCTGCTTGTGTTGGACGATCGTGCCGCTGGCACAGTGAGGAACCTGCTGTTCTACAGCACGATTCCTGATCATGGTGGTGCGGTCTTTGACCACGACGGTACGACCCTTGACCACGACGGTACGACCCTTGACCACGATGGTGCGACCCTTGACCGCGACGGTACGGCCCTTCACCACGATTCATCCCTTAAACTCGACGGTACGACTCTTGATCACGATGATGCGACTCCCGGGTAAGTTTCGGACCAGAGGCCAGCGGTCGTTGAACTCAAGGGCGGGCAAGAGAATGTCAAAGGCGGTCCCTCACGAGGGCTTGAGAACCACTGGCTATTATATCGGAGAGGACCTGAGTCATGTGAGCTGTTGAGTTCTGGTCGGTCGTGAGGTCGTACTTGACCCCCGCTGCGTCATTAAGACCAGATGTTGTGCACAGTGTGAAGACTGTACGTAGCAACGGGTCAGATTTAGACTCGAGCCGACCGACTTGGGTTTAGGGTGAAGTTCCCGGAAAGCGAGTGTGTGTGTGTCAAGACGAGGTGCCCTGAATAAACATGGGAGATATCCCCCGTCCAGGAGAGACTTGCCAATTTGTAGGGGAGTTCCTCTGAGACTTCACGGCATTGACGTGGTGATGACTGATGCGTTCAAGTCGAAACACCTCGGGAAGGACAGCGATGTATAGGGCGTGTTGACAGATCGGCTAGGCTCAGCGCTGAGCAAAGCAGGTGTCGAGACGAGACTTGAAGCTTTCCTTGGATGCTGTGTCGAACCATGCTCTGAGAATGGTGTATAGAACCATGCTCGTTCAGTTAGTGCTCTGAAGCATGCTTTAATTATATTGTACCAAACCATGCTTCGAATCACCGAAGAGGATACGGAATGAACCATGCTCAAAGATTGTTCGGAACGCACTTCAAACAAGTATACCGAACCACGTTTCGAATGCTAAGCTTTGTTTTCTGACCGTTACGCCAAGTGCTTGCTAAGCTACGCAGTCAGCAGGTCGACCAAGGCTGTTTCTGAGAACTCATTGCTTTGGCGGGAGGAAGAACAACAGACCTTATTGACTTGTTTGAGTGCATCAACAAACAGTCGGTGGAACTTTAGAATCTGTGTCTGGAAATTAGTGACTTTTTTTTTCTTGTTTTGATTTTGTGACCATTCGACTATTTCTTGAAGAGAAACCCCCTATATATTAATCCGGAGGTCATTTACGCCGGATGAAAATAACCAGTAGTTTAATGTGACACAAGGCCGAAATCATCCAAAAGATATTTAAGGTAAGGGTTTAAGAATAGCTCTTGACGCTGCCTTCATAAAAGCTCAACCGACGGCAAACCCATTACGTCAACTAAGTCGATCGGCTGAAAACAGGAAGAAAAAAAAAATTGTTAGCAAAGTACTGACGAGGTATTGAATCTTCTGTAATGACCACGACTAAGCAAACCCAACGTAAAAGCGCACAGTAAAGCGAAAGGAGAAAGAGAAAGTTATTTCATATTAATGCTTCTCATTTTTAACGGTTTAAAGAAATATTGATGAAACTATCATTATTTTTTCCTCTTAGACTGAATTAGAATATTATCCGTCCGTTTGTAGATACCTTGAATCCTCATGTAGGTTTTTCGTTTGTCATAAAAACCAAAGCACTGTGTGTGTGTGTGTGTGTGTGTGTGTGTGTGTGTGCCGCCAGGGATGCGCGTACCTTGGGAGTTTGCAAAGTGAGTTGTCGGGGTGGAATGTGTGTGTGTGTGTGTGTGTGTGTGTGAGGGCCCCGATGCGTGTAGTAGCCTCTCTTGTGCGGACCCTTGACCTCAAGTGCTGCCGCTAAGACTTGATATAAGCGGCCCCATCCGAGGAGCGACAGGGGACGAACGTCGGGAGAGAGAGAGAGAGAGAGAGAGGAGGTCATCCGTGGCGCCATGGAGGAACATCCTGCTTTCCTATCCTGTCTTGTCTCCGTGTATTCAGACGAGGGATGTGCATCGTCGTTTACTCCCCTCCTGCGGGTGATCTTGTCGCAGAACCATCCCCGAGGCGTTCAGTTGTGTGTCATCCTGGTGTCCCTCGACCGTTGGCATCACCGAGGCGTTCAGTTGTGTGTCATTTTAGTGTCCCTCGACCGTTGGCTTACGAGAGCGTAGCCATGCCTTCGCGTGCGTGCGTCTAGTGACGGCAGTTTAGCACTGGGAGACCTTAGTAAGTTTGGTAGTTGGGGGAAAACCTAGTTTTTGGTAGCCTAGCCAAGACGAGTGTGTGGGTTAGCCTCACTTCAGTAGTTCATCAACAGCAGCAAGTCGTAGCCCAGGATTGTGGTAGGTGGAGCTTGTGTGTTTACCGCACCAGTCATGGCATAACAGTGAGGAGAGACTTGCTGCTATGCGCTAGAGGAAAGAGCTCAAACAACGCTATACTGCTGAATAGTACGTACTTCAGCTGCTATTAGCGGGTAAGGAAGACCTCCCACACTGCAGCAACCTGGCAAGAAAAAAAGAAAATGGGGAAGATAATGTGGTATGCTTAACTCCGATAGCCTAGTCACACACTCAAAAGAAGAAAACAGTGATAATAATTCGGTAACTTAACCTGTGACTAAAAAAAAAAAAAGGCGAAGAAAAGACACAGAAGAAAGAAATAACGGTGAACACACTAGCATGCCGAACTGGAACTCGATAAAATTAGATAATAGAGAAGAAAACCCAGTAAGTCTAATCTCTGTCGCTGCCTCACAAGCAATCAAAAACGAAAAAAAAAAAAAAGAGAAGGCGAGAGAACGTAACTATAACAATTCAGTCGTGAAAAAACTAATCGAGGAAACTCGATTACGATACTTCGCCCACAGATCTGACAAAACAAACAAACAAACAGACCCTCTGACGTTGACAGATAAGCCAGGAGGAAACCACGTAGTCAAGGCACACGGCAAACAACGACACTTGAACCACGACAGACTAGGATAAAGCACCTGGCTGGCAATTTTAGTCACGCTTTACGGGTAAATAAAGCCTAGAGTGGCAGGTTTACCAAGATTGTCGTGATACACCACCAACCAGTGCCATGTAAAAAAAAACAACAAAGAAAAAAAATGGTGTATACGTCTTTTTTTATTATTTTATTTTGCTTTGTCGCTGTCTCCCGCGTTTGCGAGGTAGCGCAAGGAAACAGAAGAAAGAAATGGCCCAACCCACCCCCATACACATCTATATACATACACGTCCACACACGCAAATATACATACCTATACATCTCAATGTACACATATATATACACACACAGACACATACATATATACCCATGCACACAATTCACACTGTCTGCCTTTATTCATTCCCATCGCCACCTCGCCACACATCTTTTTAAACGTCTTTTTACCCGACATAATTTTACTGACCTGAATATTTGAACATACAATTTTTTTTTTCCCTCTGTCTACACGGGCACTGTTGTCTCCATGTCTGTGATGATGTGTACTTAATTACTGTTTAGCCCAGTACTTGTTGTGTGCTACGTACATAGATTTTTATTTTCTTTCACATTTTTTTTCCGTTAAAGCCATTGATCACGTCGGAATTCTGAAAGTCAACGAGTGTTAAAAACAAGTAAACGGAGAGGATTCGAAGTGGTTATGGTGACGAATGGTCGGCATTGAATAGTATATTACACCATAGTTAGCTCGGTTATACAAGCTAGGCTGCTAATGTTTTTGTGTCGGGAAGAATAACCTAGTCCAACTGGATAATATTTTGCGTCAGATACATCCCTGTACTTACCATTGATGAAGATCCTTTTGAGCTGTTTCTGTCATCAAGATGATCCAATGTACTTGTCTAGTAGTGTGGGTTTGTGATGGACGACATCGTGCTCGGGTAGCGGGGAGATGAATCAAGGAAGAGAGGGTTGATGTACCGGTCTTAAGGGCTGGAGAAGAGGGTGATATATAGTGTGGTAAGACGATCTAAAGTGATTGTAATTTATGCTAAGGCTGGGGGGGTAATGCCTTGAAGCGGTTCATATAGAAGGTTTGGGATGCCTGCACTTGAACCCTTATGTTTTGTTTTTCTTTACATATTTCTCCTGCTCGTTACGTGTGAGTTGGTGTGTAACCCATCGTATTAAACAGGTTTATCTTGTGCATGTAATGTAGTAACGTCTTCACCAGTTAAGTAGATGAGATTTTGTACATTGTGAAAAATGCGAACCGACCTTTCTGCTGGAATTCTGTTTTCGAGTGTACACTAATCTATCAGTAAACATGTAGAGTAGCACAATGTCACTATCCCGAATGAGTTATGTTATATGTGTACTCGCATTTAACTTAGTTCTCGCATAGAATTGGCCACCGCATAACACTTGCCACCACATACCATCGCACCACACGCCGCCTACATACCGCGTAACACCACACACCATCGCTCCTATGCACAATGTGAACAGATATAACCTTTTTTATCGTTCCAGGGAGAAGAACAAAGAAAATATTTAAGAGGTTTCAAAGCCGAGCATTTTGCAGTCTGCAGAAGCAAAGGACACCCTTGCTTTTGTTTTATTTCAGTCTTATATTCTGACGCAAAAATAAAGGATTCGATCGTATGTTAGATAGAGTTTCCCATTTATATACGATACACTACAGATAATGATTGAAAAAGACGTTTAAACAGCTCTTTTCTTCCGGCGAACCGTGGAAATGCATCTCTGTCTTCCAGGTCATAGAAAATGGGTCTGTTGTTTACCTACCTAATGGCGGCCGACTCGAGTGTTTGAAGGTAAGTGGATACTGAGTTCCTCGAGATTTTGAGGCTGAACATAATACCTCCCAGGACTGGCGGAGCCTGGCGCTCAAGGCCTGGTTCGAGATCTCGGGAGTCAAGTGCACGGGAGTTTGGAGGAGGGAGGAGGAGCAGAAGAGAGAGAGAGAGCGAGAGACGGCTCGAGGTAGTAATTGAGGGAGAGACGGTTATATCATGGTGGAGGGTAGGCTTGTTCAGGTAATGAGGGAAGAGAATTGATGAGGCAGAATGAGGTGAAGGAGGGTTGGCTCTACTATCCTACAGTTATGAGGTAGGATATAAACATTGAGGGAGAGGAAGACGTATCCTACATTATGAGGCAGGATATAAGTAGTGAGGTAGAGGAGGAGGCTTCCCTGTCCTTCATTATGAGGCAGGATAGTCTGGGAGGAAGCACGTAAGAAGAAATGGATGATGAGGGATGCCATTAATGGCAGGGGGCGTGAGCCTAAGTGGGTGTGTAGGTGGTGGAGGTAAGTGGGTGTGTAGGTGGTGGAGGTAAGTGGGTGTGTAGGTGGTGGATGTAAGGGGTGTGGGAGTCCGCGGGGGAGGTTGTTTATGTCCATTTTTCTTTCTGTCCGTTTACCTGTGTGTGTGTGTGTGTGTGTGGTGTGTGTGTGTGTGTGTGTGTGTGTGTGTGTGTAAAGGAAAAGCGCGACTCCTAAGACGCATACGACTTGTGCTTCTGGTGTTGTCGCTTGACTCTGACCAGGCCAGCGCCACACACACACACACACACACACACACACACCTCTATTCAAAAGTCCCGTGTGATTACTTAGCTAACTATTATTACGACCTATGTACACACACACACACACACACACACACACACCTTTATTCAAAAGTCCCTTTTGATTACTTAGCTAACTATTATTACCACCTATGTACACACACACACACACCTACCTGCCTCTTCCTGCCCGGACAGTGGTCTTGTGCACGCACTTGTTACAGACGCGAGCCTCATGCCAAAGAATCTGCTCTTGTTTTTACGCCTCACGAAAAATGAGTGACGGTTCTGACGCTGAACATTTTCTTTATCTTAGATCGCGGGACATTATGGGGGGGAGACTGTGGAAAACGGCAACTACCCGCATTTTTTTTATTCCCAGGACGAGTGAGAGATCATCCTGGTGTGTGGTAACGTAATGTAGGATTGGCCGGCGTTATTTTTCTTCTTCCAGGAGAGTCTAGCACGTCCTGGCGTCCATCAGGTGTGCTTCAGCAACGTCTCTCGCTTGACCTCCTCCCCACGCATCGCGCCGGACCATCAGGTCGGTCCAGCATTCTCTCTCTCTCTCTCTCTCTCTCTCTCTCTCTCTCTCTACCACCTGGGCGACCACAACTGTAGCTGGCAGTGCCTGGACGACCGCAGCCGTCACCCAGCTTTGGTCGTCCAGGTCTTTTCCTAGTTGGATTCATAACAAGTACTACTGCCACTGCCTTCTCGCCAGTGGTATGTTACCTCTGCTGGTTCTCTTACTACTACTACTGCTGCTTCTGCTTCTACTACTGCTCCTGCTCCTGTTACTGCTACTACTACTAAACTATTGTTACTGCAGTATCACCAATAGCACCAGAGCAGCAACATACTGTCCATATCTCATTAACAGGCAGTTAACCAGTGCTCGCCATATGCCTCAGTAGCGCCTTTGTAATCCCTCTCTGTGACTTGTTGTCTACACAAGGATTGTAGGGTAAGGACGAAGGGCAGCCAAAGGTGAAGGGCAGGGAAGGGAATGTTGAAGATAAGGTAAGGGTGAAGGGCAGGGAAGGGTGAAGATAAGGTAAGGGTGAAGGGCTGGGAAGGGTGAAGATGAGTTAAGGGCGAAGGGCAGGTAAGGATGAAGATAAGGTAAGATGAAGGGCAGGTCAGGGTGAAGATAAGGTAAGATGATGGGCAGATAAGGGTGAAGATAAGGCAAGATGAAGGGCAGGTCAGGGTGAAGATAAGGTAAGATGAAGGGCAGGTCAGGGTGAAGATAAGATGAAGGGCAGGTCAGGGTGAAGATAAGGTAAGATGAAGGGCAGGTCAGGGTGAAGATAAGGTAAGATGAAGGGCAGATAAGGGTGAAGATAAGGCAAGATG
>NC_092225.1:25948942-25983942 GCF_036320965.1 Panulirus ornatus | reverse complement strand
GCTTCAGATTTACCCCCACCCCCATCATCCCCCCCAACCCCTTGGTCGTTAGAGGTGTGTTTCTAGGTCTTTGAGGATTGCTATAAGTCGTTAGAGGCCTGTCCATGGTTCCGTCACACGGGTCGTTCTGGTGGTCAGCCGCGGGTCGTCGTCCTCGGCTCACAAGGCCTTCCATACATCTGGACCATCCTGACCTGCTCGTCGATTCCGGAGATGTATGTTCGCCAGAGAAGGTGGGAAAGGAAAAGAGAGAAAGAGCCAGTCTCTCTCTCTCTCTCTCTCTCTCTCTCTCTCTCTCTCTCTCTCTCTCTCTCTCTCTCCCTCCATGTCTTCATCAGGAGACGATGATGGGGTCGCTCCCCAGCCGAAGCGGGCCAGAGGGGGCCAACATAATCTATCAGCTGATGATGTGTTGGCAGGCAGACGCCGCCGCCGCCCCGGACCCCTGCTCTGCCCTCGCCCACCCACCCGCCAATAACCCACCTATACTATTTTCCACCGCTCTCCTACCGGTATGTATATAGATCATTCTCGCTACCACCACCATCACTACTACTACTACCACCATCACTACTACTACTGCTGCTACTACCACCATTACTACTACTACTACTGCTACTACTACCACCATTACTACTACTACTGCTGCTACTACCACCATTACTACTACTACTGCTGCTACTGCCACCATTACTACTACTACTACTGCTACTACTACCACCATCACTACTACAACTGCTACTACTGCTACCACCGCTACTACTACTACTACTACTGCTACCACTACTACTACTGCTACCACCATTACTACTGCTACTACTGCTACCACTACTGCTACTACTACTACTACTACTACTACTGCTACTACTGCTACTACTACTACTACTACTACTACCACCACCACTACCATCACTACTGCTACTACTACCACCATCACCACTACAACTACTACTACTATCATTACTACTGCTACTACTAATTGTTATGATTATTATTACTATTGCGAAGAAGACAAGGGCAAGATTTTACATTTACGTCTTGCCAATTTCTACGAATTGTAGGGCAACAATTTTCGTTTCATCGAAGGTAATCAAAGAGAAGGTCATTAGCAAGCAGTAGATGATGATAGTATAACACATTGCGATATATATTGGAAAGGATCACAATTTTGCGCGTGATCAAGATATTCCTATGAGTCCACGGGGAAAAATGAAACACGAAAAGTTCCCAAGTGCACTTTCGTGTAATAATCACATCATCAGGGGGGGTCACAAGAGAGAAATATAACAGTCAGTTGATATACATCGAAGAGACGAAGCTAGGACGCCATTTGGTAAACATGTGATTGTCCAAATTGACCAGATGGCGTCCCAGCTTCGTCTCTTCGATGTATATCACTAACTGTTATATTTCTCTCTTGTGTCTCCCCTGATGATGTGATTATTACACGAAAGTGCACTTGGGAACTTTTCGTGTTTCATATTCCCCGTGGACTCATAGGAATATATATATATATATATATATATATATATATATATATATATATATATATATATATATATATATATATATATATATATAAAACATAACACACCACTCGTTTTGATGTCACGGACTTTGAGGTGCCGACAAACATTGCTGGCGGAGAGAGAGAGAGAGAGAGAGAGAGAGAGAGAGAGAGAGAATTGCCTCACCACAAGTGGAGCCGGTTTTCGAAACCCGTCAGAAATCTAATTAGGGAGACGAGAGGGCGTGTGCTTTGGAGACGAGGCCATTTTTCACGCAGGGGTGGTGAGAAAGAGGACGATTGTGGTGGTGGTGGTGGGATGGGTTTAGGTTTGGTTGTGAGTTGCTGGAGGGTTGAAGTGCGTCATCTGCTGCCTGCCGATGAAAACTACGATGTTTTGACTTGACGTCACAGAGGCTGTTATAAGGGTAAATGGCTGGGATGATAAGTTCCAGGATGTGATACAGCGAGGTATGTGTTATTTTTCTTTCTTTCGTCCACGTGGTCTTTGACCTCCACACCCTCCTTCCTCATTCCCATTCTAACCCATTTTTTAATTTCACCCCCGGAAGAAGACAGAAGACGGTATTCGGTGGAATTCCCATTTTCTTTATTATTTTCAGACTTCGTCGCCCAGATATGAAGGTTGTGTGTGTGTGTGTGTGTGTGTGTGTGTGTGTGTTTATCACGGGGGTTGGCGGTGTGCCACAGGCTATCAGTCTTTTGCTCGAGGGTGAGATAAGAGAACGGGAAGAAAGGAATGAAAAAAAGAAGTGAGAGAAAAAAGATGATTTAACGAGAGCCGGAGGAGGGAGGAGGCGATGCTCGAGGGTTCGGCACCGACCGGTCGTGCTCGAGGGTTCGGCACCGGTCGTGCTCGAGGGTTCGGCACCGACCGGTCGTGCTCGAGGGTTCGGCACCGGTCGTGCTCGAGGGTTCGGCACCGGTCGTGCTTGAGGGTTCGGCACCGGTCGTGCTCGAGGGTTCGGCACCGGTCGTGCTCGAGGGTTCGGCACCGGTCGTGCTCGAGGGTTCGGCACCGGTCGTGCTCGAGGGCTCGGCACCGGTCGTGCTCGAGGGCTCGGCACCGGTCGTGCTCGAGGGTTCGGCACCGGTCGTGCTCGAGGGCTCGGCACCGGTCGTGCTCGAGGGTTCGGCACCGGTCGTGCTCGAGGGTTCGGCACCGTCGTGCTCGAGGGTTCGGCACCGGTCGTGCTCGAGGGTTCGGCACCGGTCGTGCTCGAGGGTTCGACGCGTTAATCGTGAGTTCACTCCGTCTGCAGATTAATCTCTTCTTGAGTACAAATCGATTAAAGATGAGGCTATCAGCGGCGGGCGCGGTGCAGAGCTCCCTCCCCCTCCTCATGATGATGAGGCGATCATGAGGACATCGAATGGTGGTAGTCTCCCCCTCCCCCTTCATGAGCATTACGGTAATGAGGCCAAACAAGATCACAACCTCATTACGACCTCGTGACCTGCTCGCATGGTGATCACGACTTAGACAATTTGATGTGATCACGGGGGAAAATAGTGAGTGACCATCTTTGATAAATGGGAAAATATATCTTAGAAGATTGTGTTATGATGGTTACTGAAGGCAGGCGGTATCATATACATATATATATATGTGTGTATATATATATATATGTGTGTATATATATATATGTATATATATATATATATATATATATATATATATATATATATATATATATAAATAAATATTATTTTCTTAGGTATCGTATCAGAGGTTAGCCAGGGGATGGATACATGCTAGCCTGGAATACACATGCAAATGTTTCGTATTTATTCATTCAGTTAATTTTCATCAATCAGATTTTCATTATCTTTCCTGGAAAAAAAAAAAAAATAATCGTCTGGTTTGAGATACATATAGAAGTGGAGAGACTGTCTGCCTGTCTGTCTGTCTGTCTGTCTGTCTGTCTGTCTCACTCTCTCTCTCTCTCTCTCTCTCTCTCTCTCTCTCTCTCTCTCTCTCTCTCTCTCTCTCTCACTCTCTCTCTCTCCCCAGCGTATCGTTGGTGATGTACATTTATATCCTCATAGAGCTATCTCTTAGGTCATTAAAGATTGAGATGATAGAAAGTAATTGCTGTATCCATGAAAAAAAACTTGGTTGAACATGATTTATCGTTTATAACAATTTATTGATATAATTTCGGGGATTGTGAGTGAGTGGGATGTGAGGATGGTGTGTTGAGTGGTACTTGAGGAGGATATGAGGTGATGAGTGGGACGTGAGAGGGATGTGAGGTGATGAGTGGGATGTAAGGAGGATGTGAGGTGATGAGTGGGATGTAAGGAGGATGTGAAGTGATGAGTGGGACGTGATGAGGATGTGAGGTGACGAGTGGGACATAAGGAGGATGTGAAGTGATGAGTGGGACGTGAGGGGGGGGATGTGAGGTGATGAGTGGGACGTGAGGGGGATGTGTTACACCACTCATGATCATTTATGTGTCTTACCCTCTTCTTACCTACCAGACTACCTTTCTGTATGTGCTGCCGTAATCTTACCTTGCATTCTTACCCTCTACTGTCAGTTACCCTAGTCTTACCCTACACGTGCTGCCCTGATCTTACCTTACATTCTTACCTTCTGTGGTTTACCCTAGTCTCACCCTACACGCTACCTTTCTGTCTGTGCTGCCCTAATCTTACCTTACCTTACATTATTACCTTTCTCTTGTGTTACCTTTTGACTTGCTCTCCTCCCTCCACTTCCTCACACTCTTGTTCCCTCACACTGTTCCCTGCAGCACTCCACCACACCCTTCACCCAACTCCTCCTCCTCCTCCTCCCCTCCTCATGATACAAGGCCATCACTACCCTTAGTAAGGGCCCCCAGTAATTTGCCTCCTTGTCAAGCCTTCAGGAGGGCTTCAAAGACGCGGTCGCTCCAGTGGTACGGGCGCCCCACGCCCTATACTCCCGAGGGAATTCCATTGGCATATCATCTGGCAGACTTATTGGTTAGTTATCCCCCCCATCCCCCCAAGAAAAAAAGAATTTGAATACAAATCGATTATGTTCTTATTAACCCAACTCTTAATTAGTTTGCGTAATTGACTGTGGTGTTTATCTCCCGGATCCGTTGCTAATAATAAACATGTCATTATCAGTCAGGTAATCAATGCACGAGAGAAAGCAAGCCTTAATTAACTGGTCGTGTGTCTCATTATTTACCACCTCGTATCGGTTCGGTTCTCCAGCTCGCCCTAATTTGAAATCCGATAATTTTCTCCACTGTATAGCGTCAGTAGACGTAATTAGTAGTAATTAGTGTTCGGAAGGCAAGAATTACATGAATATGTTTATTTATAGATGGTGATATGAATAAATAAGAGGGGTAAATGAATAGATGATTGGATGAATGGTTATTTATTTTTGTTGTAAGCGGAGCTTACAAGATGATGAATTTTGATGATATGACGGTACTTTCGAGTGTCCTTCCCTGCCCCCATCTCGCCTAGCATCTCTCTCTAGGTCTAGTGGGAAGAGGCAGCCCCATACAGATGCTCAGCCCCGGGTGACACAGATGTGTATTATCAGTTTTCGATTGTCGTATTGATGTCAGAAAATGATTTGTATGTGTGTGTGTGTGTGTGTGTGTGTGTGTGTGTGTGTGTGTGTGTGTGTGAGTGGGTGTGTGTGTTGAGGGGAGAGAGTTTTACACTGGTGTTGCCCCGTCTCTTAACCTTGTACGTATGTACCATGTCTTTACTCCCATGTATAAATGCAAACACACACACACACACACACACACACACACACACACACACACACACTCGTTTACCACAACATTGACCTACGCTCATGTCGTCTAGTTGAGCACTGTGGGACGACCTTGAGCACGACGCTACGACCCTTGGGTATGATGACCAGGCCTCTTTGACCTGACGGACGAGGTTTAGGTCACAAGGGCCAGGCCCATGGACCCACAGGTCGTCCTCAAGTCGACCTACATTCTCCTGAGTGTGAAGTTATCACTCAAAGGGCGATGCGAACCCTTGGAGTACGTCACTCGTGGAGTCAGACGTCCGATCCTGTCGTGGACCGGTCGTGCCCACACCACCTGTCTCTTCCAGCGGTCCATGGACCAACACCACTCGTGTGGGACACCAACCATTTGGTCCACTGGTGGACTGCTCCCGCGGGACACCACCCTTTTGGTCCACTGGTCCAGGTCGTCCGTGGACGAGGACTGTTCCCGCGGGACACCTCCCGTCTGGTCCACTGGTCCAGGTCGTCCGTGGACGAGGACTGCTTCCGCGGGACACCTCCCTTTTGGTCCACTGGTCCAGGTCGTCCGTGGACGAGGACTGTTCCCGCGGGACACCTCCCCTTTTGGTCCACTGGTCCAGGTCGTCCATGGACGATGACTGTTCCCGCGGGACACCTCCCGTCTGGTCCAGCGGTCCAGGTCCAGGCTGCTGCCGCGGAACATTTTCTAACCCGGATGGGACAGCCAATCACGGCTGATCCGGATGGAAGAACCGGTCAACAGCGTGTAATCCGGATAAAGAGAAAAAGATGCCGTAGTTCTTAAAATCCAGATAAGAAAATCAATCAACATATTGTGACCTGGAAGGAAGAAGAAGAAAGAAAAAAAAAAGATTCCAGTTTCAGAGCGGCTGGAAACGTCTCCCTTCTAGATTGACTGGCACCCCAGTACATTTTTAAACCAGCTGGAACCTCCAGTACACTTCCAAACCAGCTGGAACCCCAAGTACCATTCCAAACCAGCTGGAACCTCCAGTACACTTCCAAACCAGCTGGAACCCCCAGTACAAATCCAAACCAGCTGGAACCCCCAGTACACTTCCAGACCGGCTGGAACCCCCAGTACACTTCCAAACCAGCTGGAACCCCTAGTACAAATCCAAACCAGCTGGAACCCCCAGTACACTTCCAGACCGGCTGGAACCCCCAGTACAAATCCAAACCAGCTGGAACCCCCAGTACACTTCCAGACCGGCTGGAACTCCCAGTACACTTGCAAGCCAGCTGGAACCTCCAGTACACTTCCAAACCAGCTGGAACCCCCGGTACACTTCCAAACCAGCTGGAACCCCCAGTACACTTCCAAACCAGCTGGAACCCCCAGTACAAATCCAAACCAGCTGGAACCCCCAGTACACTTCCAGACCGGCTGGACACTCCAGCCCAGTTCCTGACTGACTGGAAACCCAGTCAGTTCCAGATCAGCAGGAAACCCCATGAAGTTCCAGGACGGCTGGTCACCCCAGCACAGTTCCAGGCTGACTGGAAATCCAGTAAAGTTCCAGACCAGCCGGAAACCTTCGCACAGTATCAGACATACTGGAAACCCATTCAGTTCCAGACCAGCCGGAAACCTTCGCACAGTATCAGACATACTGGAAACCCCAAAACGTGTTAGTAACACACCCTTGTGTTGGGGGATAGAAAGAGTCTGTCCCCTCCCTCGGGTGCCAGCCACAGCCCTCGATTTTCTCTCCCCTCACTCCAGTGGTGTTGGCTAGATGGCCTCTCTTATGATCATTATCTCGTCGTGTTGTGAAGTCACGACACACGGCATTCACAGCGGGTTAACAGGAACCAGCTGTTTATGTCAGCTGGTGCAACAGTTGACATTAGCCTTACCTGCAGTTATAATGGCAGCAGCATTCTCTCTCTCTCTCTCTCTCTCTCTCTCTGTATATATATATATATATATATATATATATATATATATATATATATATATATATATATATATATATATATATATAATTCCTGTGAGTCCACGGGGAAATGAAACATGATAAGTTTCCAAGCGCACTTTCGTGCAATGATCACATCATCAGGGGAGATGCTAGAAAGAAACATATAACAGTCAGTCGACATACAACGGAGAGAGAGAGAGAGAGAGAGAGAGAGAGAGAGAGAGAGAGAGAGAGAGAGAGAGAGAGAGAGAGAGAGAGAGAGAGAGAGAGCTAGCACTGGCAGCAGCGGGTCAGTAGGACGGGCCTCGCCGATTGCAGGCTGGGCGGCTGAACTCCACTAATGCCTCTCGATCCAGCACCAGGACCTGCACGCCGGACGGACGGACGGCGACACACACACACACACACACACCTCCTGACATCGTCACCACAACGGTCGGCACATACAGCGGTAGAGGTTGCTGGTGGTGCTGTGGTGGTGGTACTGTGGTCGGTGGTGGTGGTACTGTGGTAGCTGCTGCTGGTACTGTGGTGGTGGTACTGTGGTTGCTGGTGCTGTGGTAGCTGCTGCTGGTACTGTGGTGGTTGGTGGTGGTGGTACTGTGGTAGCTGCTGTTGGTGCTGTGGTAGCTGCTGCTGGTACTGTGGTAGCTGCTGTTGGTACTGTGGTAGCTGCTGCTGGTACTGTGGTTGTGGTGGTGGTACTGTGGTAGCTGCTGCTGGCACTGTGGTGGTGGTGATGGTACTGTGGTAGCTGCTGCTGGTACTGTGGTTGTGGTGGTGGTACTGTGGTAGCTGCTGCTGGTACTGTGGTTGTGGTGGTGGTTCTGTGGTAGCTGCTGTTGGTACTGTGGTGGTGCTGCTGGTACTGTGGTGGTGCTGCTGGTCCTGTGGTGGAGGTGGTGGTACTGTGGTAGCTGGTGCTGGTGCTGTGGTGGTGGTGAGTGGTGGTACTGTGGTAGCTGCTGCTGGTGCTGTGGTGGTGTTGGTACTGTGGTAGGAGAGACGCCTGGGGAAGTGTCATGGTGCAAGAGTCACCTCCTCCTCCTGCGTCTTGCAACCATCCACGGCTTCCTGGAAGCTTCGCATGAGGATAATGGTTCCAGGTCTTTATCCTGATGACTGACATGTGCCGCGTTCCAGCAATATGATGCTCCCCCCCACCTCCTCCCCTTCCTTCCCTCCCTTTCCCTCCCCGCCACACATACCTCGGCTTTGCGGTAAATCCTCCGTCTCAAGCCTCTGGGGTTAAGGATGAAGGACGGGAGGACCTTGGCCCTCAGATTGTTATGTGAACTATTCTGTGCCATTACCGGGGGCTTCGTAAGGTCAAGAGGAGGGAAGGGAGGAGGGGGGAGGGTTGGTGGTGACCTGTAGGTGACATGCGGGGGGAGAGGAGGATTGGGGGGTGTGGGGGGGTGTGATTTTAATCTGGTGGGACATCCGTACTGTTATTAACCCCTTCCTCCCTCCCTCCCTTTTAGGACGAGGGCACAGGACCAAAGAGTACGATGACCTGCCCTTTGACCTGACCCTTAGATGCCAGGTCAGAGGTCGTCTTCCTACCCCACCCACCCCTCCCTCCCCCTCCTCCTCGAGACGTTTAAGTAGAAATCACAGAAAAATGTATTCTTAAAAAACTCACTTTACCATCGGTGTATGGTTGCCGGAGAGCAAGAGACGGCAAGGCGTTATTACACAAAACACTTTTACTGCTGCAGGCGAGCGAGACCACGACTCCCTCATTCTCCCCTGGTTGTTGGACCCAATTATCCAGGTAAGCTCGACCGACTTGGTAAGAGGAAAGAGGGCCAGCCAGCCAGTCTCTTGTACTTTTGTGATGAGCGCTACTGTGATGATTTTGGGGACGTCTTCCATGAACCTCAATTTGTCTTTGTTCCTCTCAGACGTGAAGGAGACACACACACACACACACACACACACACACACACACACACACACACACACACACACACTCAGAGAGAGAGAGAGAGAGAGAGAGAGAGAGAGAGAGAGAGAGAGAGAGAGAGAGAGAGAACGAACCGGGTCTTCGTTCGTTAAGAATCGTGTTGTTTACCATCGTTTCCGTATGTGAGTGGCTGATACCTACCACAGTAGTAGAGCTGTTAGGAGGAGGGGAGGGGTTGAGGTCTACGATTGTTACGTCAAGTATCAGTCTGCCGTTTTCTCGAGGTTGACTCAGTCTCTCCTTAGGGTGTTATAGAGGTCACAACGGTGTCAGTGGCTCAGTCTTGTGAGTCAACATCAGTGGGTTTTTTATTTGGCCTCTTGTGAGTCAACATCTGTGGGTTTTTTATTTGACCTCTTGTGAGTCAACATCATTGGCTCTTTTATTTGACCTCTTGTGTGTCAACATCAGTGGGTTTTTTTTATTTGACCTCTTGTGAGTCAACATCAGTGGGTTTTTTTCTTTCTTTTTGACCTTGTGAGCAAATACTTTTTTTTTCCTTTCCTTCAATTATCTGGCGTTTCCTTATCAGTCTTATCTGAGATGATGAATTTCACGTGAAGAATACAGATTATTTCATTTTATTTCCTTCAAGTGCGTTCCTCGTTTGTTGTTTTTTTACCCCAATATTTTCGAGTGTCTTCCACACAATTGTTCTCTGGTTTCGTGCAAACACCGGCTGATGATAATCACACAACGAGTATGTGTTGGGGGGGATTTTTGTATTACCCTCCATATTTGAATTTGAAATAACTGCATGCAGTCAGAGTTCATTATCCATGATAATTCATGCCGGCTGGCCGGCCGGACACTTCAGCCAGCCACACACACACACACACACACACACACACAGCGTCAGCGAAAATGTAAACAAGAAAGAGAGAAAGACAAAAAAACGAAATAGCGAAGCGTCGCGAATTCAACGCTACTGGAATGACGTCGCCGTGGTCGTTCGCAGACAACGGCTTACAGATCATTTCGCTCCTCCGCTCGCGTACCAGCGGAGGAGGAGGAGGAGGAGAACACCCCTCTCCCCACCCTCCCTCCCTCTCTCTCCGTGGCTTGATTTGAGGACGAAGGCAATCGTTGTCTCCGGGCGTCACGATCCGCTGCCCTGGGAAAGACGTTCGGTTGAGGGAGGAGCTCAGATGTGATCAACGGGCCTCACAAGTGTTCTCGAGGGTTGAGTTATCCCACGGTTTCATTAACGGGGGCGGGCGCCCTCCGTTGGGGGGGTACCATAGAAAACGAGTGATTGAAATGATAGTTACGCGTCAGGTGATGTCTGGCGGTTGCACGCGTTGTTGTGGTGGTGGTTGTACTGGTACGAGAGGAGGAGGAGGAGGAGGAGGGATTGATCTGATGGCAGTGGTTGTGATGGATGTGGTGGTTGTGGTAGTTTAAAGGGGTCCATGTTGTGGTGGTTGATAATAGTGATGGTAGTGATTGTAGTGTTATTGCAGTTGGTAGGTTTATGTGTGTGTGTGTGTGTGTGTGTGTGTGTGTGTGTGAGGTTGTGTTCATGTGTGTGTGTGTGTGTGTGTGTGTGTGTGTGTGTGAGGTTGTGTTCATGTGTGTGTGTGTGTGTGTGTGTGTGTGTGAGGTGTTTGTGTGTGTGTGTGTGGAGACAAGACAGATTAGATATTTGGCTTATCTCCCACCTCTCACAACGCGATGGTGGTATAGTGGTGAGCATAGCTGCCTTCCAAGCAGTTGACCCGGGTTCGATTCCCGGCCATCGCAGAAGCTTTTGGTTGTAACTTTAGGTAACGAAGCTTTGAGATAACCGCTAATGATAGTAAAGATAATTATGATAAAAGTAATTCCATTATTAAGGATGTATGACACCATAACAGTTGTTGGTCTCAGGTTGTGAGAGGTTATAGCTATGACATCCCGCCGGTGTCATGAGCCATATGACACTCCTCCAGTGTCACGGAGAGTATGACACTCCCCTGGTGTCACGAAACGCGTGACACTCGTCTGGTGTCACGAAGCGTCTGACATGGTGTGTGTGTGTGTGTGTGTTACCTTGAACACCGTGAGTCGGCTAAGAATAATCTCGGTAGAGTTCAAACTTGACCTATGTTTACAGTGTAGAGTTTCCATAGGCTGAGAAGTTGAAGTGCAAAGTTACGTGGAGAGTTGTTTATACCGCGGCGTCGTGGGAGGAGGGAGTGAGTGTCGAACGCTGAACTGAGTGAGTGTGGGGGCGTAATAGATCATATATTATATGGTATATCTTGGCCTAAGTGAGCGTCCTGGCTGAGTGCAGGTTATATTATGGATATACTACGATGTTCTGTTGTGAGTACAAAGATACCGGAGGTTGTAAGTGATCTACAGACACTAAAAGTAGGAAATGAGAATCTTTACGTCGCCAAAAACTCTCGCGAATAATGGTTACGTTACCCCTGGCCACATCCCTCGTTTTCTGTGGAGGATCCTGAGGGAGGGAGAGGCGGGCATGCAGGCGTTGCTCGTCTCACCACTTCCCCAAGTACACTACCCAGGTTGTGTTTACCCATAGTATACTTTCCGTGGTCCCAGGTCATTATATCAGGTGTTCTTAACTCCACACTGTCTGGCGCTTCGTCACCTTTGCTCTGGGTCAGGTTCACACCCAAACCAAGGGGTTTAGTTCGACTGACCCAGACGTAAACAAACGTTCACCCTCAAGTACATCTAACGTTCTTTTAGGTAATTCATCTGGAAGTTGTCGGTCGCGCATCATATATATCATGTAAAGTTTGGGAAGATCTTTTGGGCACTTCTCATGTGGATTCGTTGTTTCTCTCTCTCTCTCTCTCTCTCTCTCTCTCTCTCTCTCTCTCTCTCTCTCTCTCTCACACACACACAAAACACATATGGTTAATGCAGACAGCATGCACATCGGTTTGAGACGAAAGTTCGCGTCACATATTTTGAAATTGTATTGGTCATTAATTTTTTTCTGTCTTGTTTTTCAGGTGAGTGTGTGATACTGGTGATAGCAAGCCAGCGTTCGCGACGAGGATATACGCTGACGGGAAGATTAAGGAAGTGCTTTAAAGGTAAGTGTGGTGTACGTGAAGTGATTAAAGGTAAGTGTGGTGTACGTGAAGTGATTAAAGGTAAGTGTGGTGTACGTGAAGTGGTTAAAAGTAAGTGTGGTGTGTGTATAAAGTGATTAAAGGTAAGAAGTGAAATAGGTAAGGGGAATAAGGAAAGCGTCGAAAGTAACTTATGATTAATGGAATTTGTATTCAGATGATCCGGGTGTTTGGGAGGTGTAACGAGTTAGTTAAGGTAAATGGTGGTTCTGTAGTTAACTGGAGACCTGTAGATGGTTCAGTGTTAACTACACACAAGCTGTGAAGGCTGGTAGCGCCCCACGCCTACCAGTGTCTGTTAGACCCACTGCCTGTTAGACCAGGTCACTATCGTCTGCATGTGTCATGTATAAGTATAGATAAGATAAGAGTCGAGTAGGCAGGCAGACATTTAGATAAGGTGCGAATTTGAGGCAGAACCTCGGTTGTATGTGCTCAGCCCTCTAGTTCCTTTCTGCGCTCAAGACATGGCATTAAGTCTCCGTGAATTTAAGACGCTGTTATCTCCGTGAGATAACTCCGGGAGACGGGATTCACCTCTCTCTCTCTCTCTCTCTCTCTCTCTCTCTCTCTCTCTCTCTCTCTCTGAGACCTTTACGACCCCTCCCAGCGACCCACCATTTCATCTGCACATTTAACACATACACACACACCATTAGGCGGGGTGGCCCGACAGCCACAGAAAACGGAGGCCAGCAACTGACAGAGGAGGAGGAGGAGGAGGAGGGGTAACTCGGCCAGAAATGACGGGCGCCCTGAATCGCGGACGCTTTGTTGTGGCGCGGGTCGGAGGGAGTGATTCTAGGAAGGTGATGGCCTCCAGGGGGAGACAGGGAATGGTAGGAACGTTATTCTGTGTCGGAGGAATTGAGTGGGGAAGAGGGACTTAAGGAGGGAGGAGGGAGGAAGAAGGGGATGATTGATGGGTTAGATTTGGGTAAAGGTGTTTGAGGAAGAATTGTTATGTGGGGTTGGATGGTGGCCGGGGGGGTTGAAGGGTTGAGTTGAGGGTGATGGACAGGGGACCTGATGGGGAAGGACGAATGCTCCCCCACCCCCTTTACCCCTCTCCTCCCCCTCACCCTCTTTCGTATCTTCAGGGAAACTGCAGCGGTTCTGTGTTTTTTGTCAGTTATAAAATCATCTTTCAGGTGACCTCTCTCTCTCTCTCTCTCTCTCTCTCTCTCTCTCTCTCTCTCTCTCTCCCATAACATCTTCGCCCCCTTTTTTCATGCAGTTTTCGCTGTATTATATCATCTTTATGGCTCTCTCTCTCTCTCCTCTCTCTCTCTCTCTCTCTCTCTCTCTCTCTCTCTCTCTCTCTCTCTCTCTCCCTCTAAACTAATCGTCGTCTGTCGTGTTCCCCTCCACGGTTCACCCTGCATCTTCATGGACCTAAACTTCATCACCATATATTTTCCCTCCGGTACACTTACCCCTGACACACACACACACACACACACACACACACACACACATACACACACACACACACACACACACACACACACACACACACACACACACATCTTCCCCTTACATTTTGTCACCCCAATTTCTTTCCACATAATCCCAGCCTCTGGTCCTGTCCCCGCATTTGTCTTCTGTATTCCTCCAACTGTTTTCTGCCCCTCGGGGCTGTCTTGCCCCCACCCGGGCTGTCTTGCCCCTTCCCGGGCTGTCTTGCCCCTTCCAGGGGCTGTCTTGCCCCCCCGGAACTGTCATGCCACTGGGGTTGTGTTGCCACGGGGCTGTCTTGCTCCCCCGGAGCTGCCATGCCACTGGGGTTGTGTTGCCACGGGGCTGTCTTGTCCCCAGAGCTGTCGTGCCACTGGGGGCTGTGTTGCCACGGGGCTGTCTTGTCCCCAGAGCTGTCGTGCCACTGGGGGCTGTGTTGCCACGGGGCTGTCTTGTCCCCAGAGCTGTCGTGCCACTGGGGTTGTGTTGCCACGGGGCTGTCTTGTCCCCCGAGCTGTCTCGCCCCCGGGGCCGTCTTGCCCCAGTGTGGCCACGGTGGTGGTGGACGGGTCACACCACCAGTGTGAGGGGGGCCGAGGCTGGGAAGAGGATGATCCATCAGCCCCGAGTTCAGCAAACACTGCCCCCTCCCTCCCTCCCTCATCGCTTCCCTCCCTCCCTCCCTTCCCTTTCTCCCTCCCTCCCTCCCGCCCCACCATAACTCTTCCGTCTTTGGGTTTGGAGGCTCTTGTTTGAGGGTGGGGGAGGGGTTGGATGCCCCAGACTGCTGGAGGAGGAGGACATTATTTTGCAGGAGGGAGAATGGCTGGGTGAGAGGGGAGGGGGATTTGAAGGGAAGACCTGGAGGTTGGGGGGGGGGGGGGCGTACGATGGGTGAGCCTTGCAGGGAGGCGAAGTGGCCCTTACTGGGAAGGCTAGGTGACCCCCTTACAGGAGGGCCGGCCCTTACTGGAAGTACGACCCTTAAAGGAAGGGTTGTGGGATTGGCCGCTACATATCCTCCCTGCTCGAGGGAGATCCTGAAAAAGATTACGGTCATTGGTCGTCCCCCTTTGGCCCAAAATGGCGGAAGTGAGGAGGGAGAGAGGGAGAGAACCTCGCAGGATGGGTTGTGGAAGAGAGAGAGAGAGAGAGAGAGAGAGAGAGAGAGAGAGAGAGAGAGAGAGAGAGAGAGAGAGAGAGAGAGAGGTGGAGATGATGAGCGAGGGAAAGAGGGAGGGAGGGAGGGAGGAGGAGAACTGTGGGATGACTAGACCCCACGGAGGATGATACAGAGAGAGAGAGAGAAACGGGAAGGTTAGTGGATAGAAGAAACTGAGGGAGGTTTTTGGATGAAAGGGAGAGGTCGAGATGGAGTAGGGGAAGGAGAAGGGAAGGGAGGAGGGTGAAGGGAAAAGGAAGGAAGGAAGGAAGGAAGGGTGTGAGGGGAGGGAAAGACACTAGCATGAGGAAGAGGGAAAGGTTGGGGGCCTTTTTGCTAATTGAGGATCAGATGGCTACACTCACCCTCCGGGAAGGTCGCCTCGTTTGCTGACGTCAGCTCACCTGTCCATGTTATCTTGTGGTCTGGGAGGAAAGGTCGCTTGCACCTTGTGGAGTACCTCTCCCGTCGGAGTTTCAGTCACTCACGGAGGCTTTGGTCCGGGAAATTCGACCCTTCATGGCGGAGGCGGTTGATGTAGTTTCCTCCCCCCTCAGGGTTCGAGGGAAGACGGGGCGTTATCGAACTGGGAATGGCCTGCCTCAAACCCAAACCCATCCCCAACCCCCCTCCACACTTTATTCCCATCTCTCTCTCTCTCTCTCTCTCTCTCTCTCTCTCTCTCTCTCTCTCTCTCTCTCTCTCTCTCTCTCTCTCAAAACCTCCTTCCTCGTTAGTTCCCCCCATCTCTTGCCATGGCACTCTGTTTCCCCACCCCTACCCCACCCAAGTCACCCCAATAGACATTCCTGGTATTACAGTAACATCTCGTCTGTCTCGTAACCAACCTTCCATCCCCAGATATTACAACCAGCCTTGTTTCTAAAACTGGGGAGTGCCAGTGTTCACATGCCGAGGAGTCTCCTCACCTGGACCAGCTGCTTTCGTCCTACAGATGACTTTGGTTTCGTTCGTGTAGGGAATGTCGCTCCTGCGTCGAGGATGGTTCCAGCTCTGCGCGTATCTCCTCGAAAACATTTACGTCAAAAGCGGTTCGACTCGTCAACTCCCCCCAAGGCTAACCTCACAGCTTGTGGCCCGCTTACAACCCCCCCCCCCCCCGCGCCACGGTGTTGGTTTCACTTTTCCCTCCTCTACAGCTATTACTCCGGGTTCTTCTGCTGCTGCTGAAACTTGGGTTAATTTAAGCCCGGCGAGCCCCTGCGTTGCATGATTGTTGTATGGCCCTTGCCAGCCCAGTGGTGACGGGCCAATTGTTACGTCTATATATATATATATATACATGAGTTTTGAATGTGGTCGTTTTTCACTTCGTCTTTTGTTTTTGCAGTGTTGATAATTTTTTTGCTGTTGTTCTTGTTCGTGCATGTCATTCTCAAGGTTGTCTTATCATGATTCTCCTTCTCCCATATTCATTCATGGGTTTCTGTTTTCTTTTTCAAGCGTTATCTTAGGCATTCCCAGGTGATGCCCAGGGTCTGTACGTAACATCGAATGTGATCATACATCAAGGCAGGGGACAGGACACACTCACCTGGCGTTATGACCTGACGAACGCCTCGCCTCATAACCTCTCATTCCCCCGCTCATATTCCTCATCTCTCGTCATTATTGACACCACAGGAGGCCGTGTTCCCTTTCTGTCTCACACACACACACACACACACACACACACACACACACACACGGGGACATAACAGCCCCCTCCAACACATGGCTCAATGAATTCCAATTTTGATTTTCGCCTCAATTACCAGCGTTCTCTCTCTCTCTCTCTCTCTCTCTCTCTCTCTCTCTCTCTCTCTCTCTCTCTCTCTCTCTCTCTCTCTCTCTCTCTGCTCCCTAAAGGGTACGTGGTTCACAGGGACTGAGTACCCGCCAGTCGGCACTCTGCCACGAGTCCATGTGAATGCATAAGTAATATAGGAATGGCTGATGATGACAGGAAAACCATTTGCTGAACGCATGATTTTCAAAAGGTGTTCCAATTCCCATGTGTTTTCAGTCCGTGTATCACATCTCTGTTGTAGGTCTTACCTAACGGGGACTGGTATGGTTGCCAGTCTTGTGAGTCCACCCTGCCAGTCACCACGCCAGTCAACGTCACAGTCACATCAGGAGACTGTCCCTGACTGGCTAGCTGTGGAAGTCCCGACGTAAAGTCCTTATGTGGTCGTCTGCTGATGTGAACCATGGCGCCATGAACAGAACTGTTGTGTTGTTCTACGTCACATTCACGGTGCCATGAACTCCTGAACCCATAGGGCTCGACGGTACAACCCCTTGAGTACGACGGTACGACCTTTTGAGTACGGCGGTACGACACTTTGAGTGCGATGGTACGATACTTGAGTACGACGGTACGACCCATTGAGTACGACGGTACGACCCATTGAGTACGACAGTACGACCCCTTGAGTACGACGTTACGACCCTTTGAGTGCGACGGTACGATACTTGCAACATGCGACGGTAACAACCCTTGAGAGGGATGGTACGACCTCTGGCTACGATGACCTTACCCCGCCCCTGTGACCTGAGTCAAGAGGTCAAGGACGTCAGACTCAAGCCTCGTGTCTGGTCATCCTCCTAGGATTAAAAAGAAAAAGAAAAAAAAAGGTTTTGAATCACAGGAGGAAAACAAGACTGATTGTAAACAAATGAAAGGAAAAAAAAAAAAAGAAAAGAATGATAACAGTCCTTCATGATTACACCAGCAACGATGAATGTAATTTTCGCATCGTGTACTTAGCTCTGATTACATCGACACTATTCAAACTGTTCATTATTCATCGCGACTGTAATTGAAGAGGGGAAATGATAATGAAATGCATGATTATGTACAGTTACACAACCTGTGTGTTTCCTCATCTTGGTGCACAAGACCATGGGGGGGCTGCTGTGTGGACGGGGCGGGAGAGCTGTGAAGTTTGCCTACACGGGTGTTGTGACTGTGGGCGGGGGATTTCAACGCCCATGGGGTGGGGTGGAGGGGAGGTGAAGTTGTCGACAACCCCGGAGGGATAGTGGGGGGTAAGTTGTCGACAACTTCGGGGGGGTAAGTAAGTCGTCGACGGCAAGAGAGAGAGAGAGAGAGAGAGAGAGAGAGAGAGAGAGAGAGAGAGAGAGAGAGAGAGAGGAGGCAGGACCACCTCATATGTGGGCAACAACAACAACAAACCTCCACACTTTGGGGGGGGGGGGTGAATGAGACCCCCGGCGCTTTATACAGAATTCCTCCACCTGGCGCGAGCGATGATCACGGTGTCTATAAACAACAACCCCGGAGCTTTGTTTTTCTATGGAGGAGGAGGAGGAGGAAGAGGGAGGACGCAGGTTGTGTATACTGCACGTGATGTGAGGTGGTCAAGGGGAGAGTGGATATGGCCACGCCTAACATGTCTGACCGAAGATATTTCATTCATGTTGATATATATATATATATATATATATATATATATATATATATATATATATATATATATATATATATATATATATATATATATATATTCCTGGAGACGTTTTCTCCCACTGCACTTCGGATGTGACGAATACCACACAGGGATGGGGGAAGGAAGAAGGAATAACCCATCCTCTCATTTATCAACCTGTGTCTAAATGTGTCTCATTCCCTCCTGAACCACCTCTCTCCTCTCTCTCTCTCTCTCTCTCTCTCTCTCTCTCTCTCTCTCTCTCTCTCTCTCTCTCTCTTCCTGTAACCTTTCTGCTCCTCTCACGAATGGGCTATACAGATGCCTAAAGATCCCAAGTTTACCCCTTAGCCAAAGTCATCAGTTCATGATTCTGTTCCCTTTTCGTGCACGGTTTTGCCCCCATCTCGGCCACGGAATCATGAATAAGATTTAGTCTTTTAGAACGATTCAGAAACGCCCTCCCATCCCAAGGAGCCTTTGCTTGTCCCAGACAATGGTTTGTTAACTGTGGGATATGACCAGTCATTTGGCTGACACACACACACACACACACACACACACACACACACACACACACACACACACACACACACACACACACACACACATAAATTTAATTAGTTTTTGGGGGGACAAAAATGAGAGAGCGAATCTCATTTACAGGATTTGTTCTCGGGGCGAGAGACAGGGTATTACCGTCGGCAATAGGGTGTAATTAACTCTCACTGATGGGGCCGAGTTAGCTTTTGTGATGCTTGTCGAAATGAAGGTGATGAGTTATGAGGTATCCAGCGACGTATTGGAGGGTTCGTTGCTGGTTCTTGGTGTGGCTCGATGGATGACTTGGCGTCCGTGGACGACGGGGTGTGCCAGGTATACGTCAGGAGGAAGGTGAGAGATGCCCCTGCTGTTATCAAGATAAAATGGATGGGGTTATCACTCTTTAAGATAAGCAGTGTGGGCTTATCTCTCATGGCCAGAGGGATTTGCGGGTGCTGCATGACCAGAAACTTGCTGGTGGCTTGTGGGTGAAGGAGGGGAAGAGGGTGGTCCGCGTAGACCCTCTTATCTCACTTGGCTCGGACCATGTCCAGGGCAAGAGGATGGTCCGCGTAGACCCTCTTATCTCACTTGGCTCGGACCATGTCCAGGGCAAGAGGATGGTCCGCGTAGACCCTCTATCTCACTTAGCTGTGACCATGTCCAGGGCAAGAGGATGGTCCGCGTAGACCCTCTGATCTCGGCTCGGACCATGTCCAGAGCAAGAGGATGGTCCGCGTAGACCCTCTATCTCACTTAGCTGTGACCATGTCCAGGGCAAGAGGGTGGTCCGCGTAGACCCTCTATCTCACTTGGCTCGGACCACGTCCAGGGCAAGAGGATGGATGGGTGGTGTGGATGGGGTCCGTGTAGACCCTGCCTCATGGCTGGGACCATCTGTCATCAATACAAGAGGGGGACACGAAGCCGCCCAACACCGTGGTTTGCCTGGCGTCAGGGTGCCGCCACGGGCCGCGCCTGCGGTGGAGCTGCCGCAAGAGGCCGCAGACCTACCATGGGGCATGGAACCCACCCACCCACCCATCACCACCTCCCCCCCCCCTCTCCTCTGCAATTTGATTGGGTCAACTCGCACCTGAAATTGGTGGTTAGATTATGCTTATGTTTGACTCTCTCTCTCTCTCTCTCTCTCTCTCTCTCTCTCTCTCTCTCTCTCTCTCTCTCTCTCTCTCTCTCTCTCTCTCTCTCCCTCGTGCTGTCGTTTTGAAGCCTCAGTCGTTCCCAGTCCTTACGGTCGCTTTGCCGCTCCAGACGAGTCGTTTCATGCGCAGGGTGAAGTCGGAGGAGACGACCGATCCACCCACCCACCCGTCGTGCCCGTCCTGGTCGTTCTCTCTCTCTCTCGATGTGGCGGGGGACGACCTCTTGCGTCTGTAGTTTTCAGCACCAGGAGGCGAGGCGAGGCCGTGGTCGTCGTGGTCGTTTGAAGGGGTCGTGGTCGTTTGAAGGGGCCGTGGTCTTTTACCCTCCACCCACCCTCACCCCTTTCAGCGGAACGACCGACCACGGTGTATAACCGTCGTTTTTTTTGCCCTTGACCGCCATCGGTGGTCGTCCTCTGATGAGACAGACGACCCGAGCGAGCGATCACCCCCCCCCCCCACACGCACACACACATGCGGTAGGAAAGGTCAAAGGCCGCTGGGACTTTGGGACACTGCGGGTGGTGCCTTGAGACCCGGGATTGACCCCGGGATTGTGGCGGCTGGTGCGCGCCGTGGGTGGGACACGGGGCCAGGCCGTTCCTAGGTGGTATTAAGCTAGGAGGGAGGCGCAGGGAGAAGCCCCCCTGCGGGCTCCCTGAACCCACCTGCGTCCCAGGGAGAGTAAGGGAGGGGACCCACCTGCGTCCCAGGGAGAGTAAGGGAGGGGACCCACCTGCATCCCAGGGAGAGTAAGGGAGGGAACCCACCTGCGTCCCAGGGAGAGTAAGGGAGGGAACCCACCTGCGTCCCAGGGAGCGTAAGGGAGGGAACCCACCTGCGTCCCAGGGAGAGTAAGGGAGGGGACCCACCTGCGTCCCAGGGAGAGTAAGGGAGGGAACCCACCTGCGTCCCAGGGAGAGTAAGGGAGGGAACCCACCTGCGTCCCAGGGAGAGTAAGGGAGGGGACCCGCCTGCGTCCCAGGGAGAGTAAGGGAGGGAACCCACCTGCGTCCCAGGGAGAGTAAGGGAGGGAACCCACCTGCGTCCCAGGGAGAGTAAGGGAGGGAACCCACCTGCGTCCCAGGGAGAGTAAGGGAGGGAATCCACCTGCGTCCCAGGGAGAGTAAGGGAGGGGACCCACCTGCGTCCCAGGGAGAGTAAGGGAGGGAACCCACCTGCGTCCCAGGGAGCGTAAGGGAGGGAACCCACCTGCGTCCCAGGGAGAGTAAGGGAGGGGACCCACCTGCGTCCCAGGGAGCGTAAGGGAGGGAACCCACCTGCGTCCCAGGGAGAGTAAGGGAGGGAACCCACCTGCGTCCCAGGGAGCGTAAGGGAGGGAACCCACCTGCGTCCCAGGGAGAGTAAGGGAGGGAACCCACCTGCGTCCCAGGGAGAGTAAGGGAGGGGACCCACCTGCGTCCCAGGGAGCGTAAGGGAGGGAACCCACCTGCGTCCCAGGGAGAGTAAGGGAGGGAACCCACCTGCGTCCCAGGGAGCGTAAGGGAGGGAACCCGCCTGCGTCCCAGGGAGAGTAAGGGAGGGAACCCACCTGCGTCCCAGGGAGAGTAAGGGAGGGAACCCACCTGCGTCCCAGGGAGCGTAAGGGAGGGAACCCACCTGCGTCCCAGGGAGAGTAAGGGAGGGGACCCACCTGCGTCCCAGGGAGCGTAAGGGAGGGAACCCACCTGCGTCCCAGGGAGAGTAAGGGAGGGGATTTGCTCATTTTTTGGGGGGATTTTGTGGTGGATGTCTGGGCAGGATTTATTATTCGGTTTAAGGTAGGATTTAGGGTAGAATCTAGACCAGGATTTAAGGTGGATTTTGGGGGTACAGAGATTACAAGCGACCAGAGTCATGTATGGTCCGACGGATGCATTTCGTTGTACGAAATCCGGATTTATAAGATTTGGTTGGGGGGATGGAGGCGGAGGGGGGGGGGAACCAGGATTTATAGTGGATTTCCAGACGTGGATTACAAGCTCACAGCTCACCTCTCTCTCTCTCTCTCTCTCTCTCCCTCGGGCAGGTCGAGTGCGCGCGCTCCGCGCCTCAAGGGTCAGCAAGCGGCGATGTTTAAATGGACGCACGCGCGTGTGTACACACACACACACACACACACACACACACACACACACACACACACACACACACTCTCAGCGCTGGTACTCGAAGACACACGCACGTCACGCTGGCATGTTTACACTCCACACACACCACACACACACACACACACACACAACACACACACACACACACACACACTACACACACACACACACACACACACACACACAACACACACACACACACATAAATTTAATTAGTTTTTTTGGGGGACAAAAAATGAGAGAGCGAATCTCATTTACAGGATTTGTTCTCGGGGCGAGAGACAGGGTATTACCGTCCGGCAATAAAAAAAAAAAAGGGTGAAAGTAACTCTCACTGAAGGGGCCGAGTTAGGCTTTTTGTGATGCTTGTTCGAAATGAAAGGGTGGTGGGGGGATGAGTTATGAGGTATCCAGCGACTGTATGGAGGGTTCCGTAGAGCTGGTTCTTGGTGGCTTCGATGGAATACTTTGGGCGTCCGTGGACGACGGGGTGTGCCAGGTATACGTCAGGAGGAAGGTGAGAGATTGCCCCACTGTTATCAAGAAAAAATGGATGGGGTTTATCACTCTTTAAGAAGCAGTGTGGGCTTATCTCTCATGGCCAGAGGGATTGGCGGGTGCTGCATGACCAGAAACTTGCTGGTGGCTTGTGGGTGAAGGAGGGGAAGAGGGTGGTCCGCGTAGACCCTCTATCTCACTTGGCTCGGACCATGTCCAGGGCAAGAGGATGGTCCGCGTAGACCCTCTATCTCACTTGGCTCGGACCATGTCCAGGGCAAGAGGATGGTCCGCGTAGACCCTCTATCTCACTTAGCTGTGACCATGTCCAGGGCAAGAGGATGGTCCGCGTAGACCCTCTATCTCACTTGGCTCGGACCATGTCCAGGGCAAGAGGATGGTCCGCGTAGACCCTCTATCTCACTTAGCTGTGACCATGTCCAGGGCAAGAGGATGGTCCGCGTAGACCCTCTATCTCACTTGGCTCGGACCACGTCCAGGGCAAGAGGATGGATGGGTGGTGTGGATTGGGTCCGTGTAGACCCTGCCTCAGCAGGGACCAACTGTTCATCAATACAAGAGGGGGACACGAAGCCGCCCTAACACACGTGGTTTGCCTGGCGTCAGGGTGCCGCCACGGGCCGCGCCTGCGGTGGAGCTGCCGCAAGAGGCCGCAGACCTACCATGGGGCATGGAACCCACCCACCCACCCATCCCACCTCCCCCCCCCCTCTCCTCTGCAATTTGATTGGGTCAACTCGCACCTGAAATTGGTGGTTAGATTATGCTTATGTTTGACTCTCTCTCTCTCTCTCATCTCTCTCTCTTCTCTCTTCTCTCTCTTCTCTCTCTCTCTCTCCTCTCTCTCTCTCTCTCTCTCCCTCTTCTGTCGTTGAAGCCTCAGTCGTTCCCAGTCCTTACGTCGCTTTGGCCGCTCCAGACGAGTCCGAATCCATGCTGCATGGTGAAGTCGGAGGAGACGACCGATCCACCCACCCACCCGTCGTGCCCGTCCTGTCGTTCTCTCTCTCTCTCTCTCTCGATGTGGCGGGGACGACCTCTTGCGTCTGTAGTTTTCAGCACCAGGAGGCGAGGCGAGGCGAGGCCGTGGTCGTCGTGGACGTTTGAAGGGGTCGTGGTCGTTTGAAGGGGCCGTGGTCTTTTACCTCTCCACCACACCCTCAACACCTTTCCAGTCGGAACCGACCGACCACGGTGTATAACCGTCGTTTTTTTTGCCCTTGACCGCCATCGTGGTCGTCCTCTGATGAGACAGACGACCCGAGCGAGCGATCACCCCCCCCCCCCCACCCCCACACGCACACACACATGCGGTAGGAAAGGTCAAAGGCCGCTGGGACTTTGGGACACTGCGGGTGGTGCCTTGAGACCGGGATTGACCCCGGGAAATTGTGGCGGCATGGTAGCGCGCCGTGGGTGGGACACGGCAGGCCGTTCCTAGGTGGTATAAAGCTAGGAGGGAGGCGCAGAGAAGCCCCCCGCGGGCTCCCTGAACCCACCTTGCTTCCCAGGGAGAGTAAGGGAGGGGACCCACCTGCATCCCAGGGAGAGTAAGGGAGGGGACCCACCTGCATCCCAGGGAGAGTAAGGGAGGGAACCCACCTGCGTCCCAGGGAGAGTAAGGGAGGAACCCACCTGCGTCCCAGGAGCGTAAGGGAGGGAACCACCTGCGTCCCAGGGAGAGTAAGGGAGGGGACCCACCTGCGTCCCAGGGAGAGTAAGGGAGGGAACCCACCTGCGTCCCAGGAGAGTAAGGGAGGGAACCCACCTGCGTCCAGGGAGAGTAAGGGAGGGGACCCACCTGCGTCCCAGGGAGAGTAAGGGAGGGAACCCACCTGCGTCCCAGGAGAGTAAGGGAGGGAACCCACCTGCGTCCCAGGGAGAGTAAGGGAGGGAACCCACCTGCGTCCCAGGAGAGTAAGGGAGGGAACCACCTGCGTCCCAGGGAGAGTAAGGGAGGGGACCCACCTGCGTCCCAGGGAGAGTAAGGGAAGGGAACCCACCGCGTCACAGGGAGCGTAAGGGAGGGAACCCACCTGCGTCCCAGGAGAGTAAGGGAGGGGACCCACCTGCGTCCCAGGGAGCGTAAGGGAGGAACCCACCTGCGTCCCAGGGAGAGTAAGGGAGGGAACCCACCTGCGTCCCAGGGAGCGTAAGGAGGGAACCCACCTGCGTCCCAGGGAGAGTAAGGGAGGGAACCCACCTGCGTCCCAGGAGAGTAAGGGAGGGGACCCACCTGCGTCCCAGGGAGCGTAAGGGAGGGAATCCCACCTGCGTCCCAGGGAGAGTAAGGGAGGGAACCCACCTGCGTCCCAGGGAGCGTAAGGGAGGGAACCCACCTGCGTCCCAGGGAGAGTAAGGGAGGGAACCCCCTGCGTCCCAGGGAGAGTAAGGGAGGAACCCACCTGCGTCCCAGGGAGCGTAAGGGAGGGAACCCACCTGCGTCCCAGGGAGAGTAAGGAGGGAACCCACCTGCGTCCCAGGGAGCGTAAGGGAGGGAACCCACCTGCGTCCCAGGAGAAAAAAAAAGTTTAAAAAAGGGGAAGGGGATTTGCTCATTTTTTGGGGGGGATTTTGTGGTGGATGGTCTGGGCAGGATTTATTATTCGGTTTAAGGTAGGATTTAGGTAGAAAACTAGACGCAGATTTAAGGTGGATTTTGGGGTACAGTGATACAGCGACCAGAGTCATTATGGGCCGACGGATCATTTTCGTTTGTACGAATCCGGATTTATAAGATATGTTTGGGGGATGGAGGGCGGATGGGGGGGGGAACCAAGGAAATTATAGTGAATTTCCCAACGTGGATTTACAAGCTCACAGCTCACCTCTCTCTCTCTCTCTCTCTCTCTCCCTCGGGCAGGTCGAGTGCGCGCGCTCCGCGCCTCAAGGGTCAGCAAGCGGCGATGTTTAAATGGACGCACGCGCGTGTGTACACACACACACACACACACACACACACGCACACACACCACACTCACTCCAGCGCTGGTACTTCGAAGACACACGCACGTCACGCTGGGCATGTTTACACTCACACACTACACACACACACACACACACACACCCACACACACATCACACACACACACACTCTCAGCGCTGGTACTCGAAGACACACGCACGTCACGCTGGCATGTTTACACTCACACACACACACACACACACACACACACACACACACACACACACACACACACACACTCTCAGCGCTGGTACTCGAAGACACACGCACGTCACGCTGGCATGTTTACACTCACACACACACACACACACACACACACACACACACACACACACACACCTGCACGCACGCACGCAGGCACGCTCGGGCACAGCCAGCAGGTGATCGAGAGAGACTCGTCTCTGGTCTGGGCGGCTCCTGTGGGTGAGGATTTTACCTCTCGAGCAGATGACGTTCACAGTATTTGCCCTCTCCTCCCCCACCCCCACCCCCCTTCCCCATCCCATCCCTCCCGTTCCCTCCGTTCCCCCTCCTTCCACCTCCTCCCCTCCATCCCCTCCTCACTCCCCACCTTCCCCTGAATCACAGACCTTGATGGGAATCGCTATTCTTTTTAATTTCGACTCAAATTCCGCGAGAGGCGGGCTCCGTGGTATTGGAATATCGCGATGACGTTCCCTTACTTTCCTTTCGTCGTCTTTCTTTTCTTTCTTTCTTTTTTATCATTATCATTGTTGTTATTGTGATTCCACTCCAAACCTGCGTTTTGGCTGGTGTCTGTGGCCGCCCTCGGGCTCGTCTTGGTATTCCACGTTACGTTATGTATTGCCCGAGGTGTACGATAGGTACCCCCTTCCCTCCTGGGAACATGGGAAGTCTGGACAGAAAACGGGATCTACCCAATTGTGCCGACAACATAGCGAACTGTTTTTCGTAGGGTATTTCTTTTTTTTCCTCCGGTATAGTGTGAGGTGGTGGTGATGATGTGAGTGTGTGTGTGTGTGTGTGTTTGTGTGTGTGTGTGTTTGTGTGTGTGTGTGCTTGTGTGTGTGTGTGTGTGTGTGTGTGTGTGTGTGTGTGTGTGTGTGTGTGTGTGTGTGTGTGTGTGTGTGTGTGTTCAGCTATCATCCCTTTCATCAAAAGGTATTAAGGAAGCTTTTGATGGCTAAAGGTCTGCTGAAATACGAGTTAACAAATCTCTTGGTTACAGTTTTAAGCTTCCTTGAATTAGATGCATCAAATAGCGCATATTATTACGCTGGCAGGGTTCGTGTATTGCCAACACTGGGCTGTGATGAAAGACGGTTGTGTTAAACAGGGAGTCTCATTACCCCCACACGTCTATACAGAGGTGACTTTGTGATGTTTACAATGCCTGGGAAGGGGCTGTCCTTATATATATATATATATATATATATATATATATATATATATATATATATATATATATATATATATATGGTTTGGGCACATGGAGAGAATGATTGAGGAAAGATTGACCAAGAGGATATATGTGTCGGAGGTGGAGGGAACGAGGAGAAGTGGGAGACCAAATTGGAGGTGGAAAGATGGAGTGAAAAAGATTTTGTGTGATCGGGGCCTGAACATGCAGGAGGGTGAAAGGAGGGCAAGGAATAGAGTGAATTGGATCGATGTGGTATACCGGGGTTGA
This sequence comes from Panulirus ornatus, assembly GCF_036320965.1. Lineage (NCBI taxonomy): Eukaryota > Metazoa > Arthropoda > Malacostraca > Decapoda > Palinuridae > Panulirus > Panulirus ornatus. The sequence goes on along the minus strand of NC_092225.1, from coordinate 25,956,614 downwards.
CGTGCTGTCAGTGGATTGAATCAGGGCATGTGAAGCGTCTGGGGTAAACCATGGAAAGCTATGTAGGTATGTATATTTGCGTGTGTGGACGTATGTATATACATGTGTATGGGGGTGGGTTGGGCCATTTCTTTCGTCTGTTTCCTTGCGCTACCTCGCAAACGCGGGAGACAGCGACAAAGCAAAAAAAAAAAAAAAGAAAATATATTATATATATATATATATATATATATATATATATAAAAGAAATATTTTGAGAAATTGATATTTTTCTAACACTAATATGCAACCCTGAAATAATCATGTACTGATTTAATCCGCGTAAATTGTTGTCCACAAATTTAATCGGGTTACGAACGTGGGTTGTAAAAATGTCATACCGGTGTACGGGCTGCCAAAGGTACGATTAATAAGCTCGTCACTACTCAGTTACGTCATTATCCATTAGGCATGTAATTCGGATGAACACGACAGTTGAACGAGTGAGCTTAGTTTCTGCTGGCGTTTGATGATGTTGGCGGACGACTGACGCGTGTCATTAGTTCAGTAAAAAGTTAGGGAAAAAGTCTAACTTGACACATTTGAATCGTATGACTCATGATGTTACCTTTGTGTATGATGACTGGGTTGTTGTTTACATTTTGAGTGTTTGATGTTTAATAGACAAAGGCAGCGATCTGGTGAATGTTGATGCGTGGAAAAAAAAAAATGTAATACTGTATAAAGCATATATATATATATATATATATATATATATATATATATATATATATATATATATATATATATATATATATATATATATATATATATATTATATATTGCTTTTTATTCTATCAAACAGTAAGCAGGAATAGCTTAGATTTTTAAGAAAAATATTATTCAACACAGCGATGTGTTATAACTTATATTAACTTGGGAGACCCGTTCTATGGCGGCTTCTGCAGCGGCCTGGAAACCAGCCACGTCCACCGGGCGATAGCTCAGGTCAGGAAGTACTGTAAATTGTCATAGAAGCTCAAGGAAAATCATTTCGACAATGAAATAGACTTTAGGGAATAGACTTAAGTAACACGTTTGTGCTCAAGAGTGAAAATGCTCTCTTTTCTAAGTGATTCAGTGGTTCGAACCCGCATCATGTTGTTCACGTGAAAAATAAACCTACAGACCTGAGCAGGCAACATGGAACGCCGCACAAGAGCAAGACATGAAGCACCTTGTGACTCATGGAATGAACCTCAACATCAACTGATGCGTTAATTACGATATAAGTATACGTTTGAATCAGGGTAAAGAGACACACTTGACGCATGACTCGAACCACAGGTCGTGAGCCATGAAGCAGAATAGAAATTTGAATCACATGAACCAAGGAACGAATCGGGGCATCATTCTCGGAACGAACCATGGCATGGACCACTTAAACGAGCCGGGTCATGAACCACGCCATGAACCAGAGTGTGAAACAGGGAGAGAACCAGACCGTGGACCACAGAGCGAACCACACGACGAAGCGGGACGAGGACCAGAGAGATTCACTTCAATACATCGGCTTCGACAAATCAGACCTAAAAATAGCATTTCCTTTTGAGGAGCGTAGGGCTGGAGATGGTGGTGATGGTGGTGGTGGTGGGGGATGATGGTGAAGAAGGTAAATCTTCCCCATCCTTAGGGAAAGAGGCAAATCCTACATTACCCTACTGGGGAAGGAGACATGTCTTGGAGGCTTATCGGTCCGAGGTTCTTGTGAATTGTTAACGTAGTAGTTAAGGTACCTGTGGGGCATAGCGCTTTATCTAGGGTGGCGTTAGGGCCGGGCCCTGTGTAGGGTCTACTTCATAGGGCCCTTGTGGTCTTACACGAGAGCTGTGTGGGGAAGGATTTTGGAGGGGAGGGAGAGAGAGAGAGAGAGAGAGAGAGAGAGAGAGAGAGAGAGAGAGAGAGAGAGAGAGAGAGAGGTTGAAGGATTAGATGAAGGGGATTGTGGGATGGGGACATTGTTAGAATAACGGGGGTTAGATCACACTTTGAGATCGTGTACCTCAGTATTGAGCGAGGGCCGGAAGGTAGGCGAAGAGGAGGAGGAGGAGGAGGGAGGCATAAGGTGTCATGTCTTGTATCTTGTGTGTCACGCCAGTTGTCAATACCATTTCTGATCTGTGTGTAGAAACTCTTTTTGTGTCCCGATGTTTCGTTGATATTTTTTCTTTCCTCTTCCTCGTCTCCCGGGCTTGGCGGCCCTGTGGTCCTTACCCTTGAGGAGGGGGTGCGCTCTCGTATACGACTTGAGGTGGCAAACACTTCAAAAAGGTCCTTCGAGGGAGGGGTGCCGGGTGGGGGAAGGAAGGCCTCGAAGTGGGGGGGGGGAAATAATGATGTTTGGGCGAAAGGAATGTGTGTGTGTGTGTGTGTGTGTGTGTGTGTGTGTGTGTGTATGTGTGTGTGTGTGTATGTGTGTGTGTGTGTATGTGTGTGTGTGTGTGTGTGTGTGTGTGTGGTAATATTTTTTTTTATTTTTGTATCGTTCGATTCTCTTCGTCGTAATGTTTTTCTTGTCCGTGGCGTGAGAGAGAGAGAGAGAGAGAGAGAGAGAGAGAGAGAGAGAGAGAGAGAGAGAGAGAGAGAGAGAGAGAGCGTCACGACGGTACGATCCTTGAGCAAAGACGGTACGACCCCCGCCCCCTGAGGACGACGACGGTACGATGCTTGAGGATGTCTGGACGACCCTCGAGAGCGGGACTGTGTGCCATCCCTTGGAACCACGACGGCACCATCGTGGGGCACGTGAGTTCGACTGAGTTCGACTCTTTGAGGACGATAGGGCGGCGATCCATTGAGCGATGCAGGACGATTCTTGGGTAGGGTTTGCCCGACCTTTGACCTGACCTTCACGGGTCAACAGGATGAACTTTGTCTCGCCCGGGTGACCTGACCTTTGACCTGACCTTCACGGGTCAACAGGATGAACTTTACCTCGCCCGGGAGACCTGACCTTTGACCTGACCTTCGCGGGTCAACAGGATGAACTTTACCTCGCCCGGGAGACCTGACCTTTGACCTGACCTTCACGGGTCAACAGGATGAACTTTACCTCGCCCGGGAGACCTGAAGACTCTCAAGACCTTTGTCCATTCTTGGTGGATGTGGTTTGCCGAGTGCGAGGAGAACGGGGGCTTTCTGCCAGGAGGGACACGTCGAGAACGATGCTCTCTACCGGGCGAGACATCGAGAACGATGCTCTATCCCGAGCGAGACATCGAGAACGTTACTGTCTCAGGCGAGAGGTCGAGAACGATGCGCTTTTTACCAGGAAAGACGTCGAGAACGATGCTCTCTACCGGGCGAGACATCGAGGACGATGCTCTCTACCGGGCGAGACCTCGAGAACGATGCTCTCTACCGGGCGAGACATCGAGAACGATGCTTTCTATTAGACGAGACATCGTATCGGACGAGCAGCGTATCGAGACCGGCAGAGGAAGTGTGCCTTCCCTGACACCCGCTCTCAGCACGGCAGGACCCGACTGGCACTTGGCGCACCCACGACGATACGGAACCACACTACTCCGCATGCCCGTCGAGTGGCACTCCAGGGCCGTCAAGTGGCACTCCAGAGCTGTTGGGTGTGTGTGTGTGGTGGTACAAAGGGTCATCCTCGAGTCCAGGAGTATCTCGGAGGCGTAATCCACAGACTGTCCTCGAAGAAGGCCGGAGTGTGTGTGCAGGTATGATCTCCCGCTCGTCCTTGTGTCGTGGAGCCTCCAAGGTTGAGGTGCTACGCCAAGGTTAGGTTCGGGAGTTGGCAGGCGTTACCGTGAACCTTGCTCAATTATGGAGCGCCCTTCAAGGGGGAGAGGGGATCGCTCCGGTAGGTGCCGAAGGGTGAGCGAGATTTAGGCCTAGCCTGGCGAATTTGGAGGTGGGGAAGGGGTGTTCCTCCTGTCGAGGGAGGGAGGGAAGGAGGGAGGGAGGGTGGCTGTCACTCGGGTTTGGCGGGTTCAGGGTTTGGGCGGCGTGAGGGGCGGCGGGACGGGGTGAGGGGAGGTTGGGGTGCGTCTCCTCCTCCTCCTCCTCCGTGGGTGAAGGACCTCTTGAAACTTGACGAGGAGAGACGCGCTTGACGGGAGTCATTAGAGAGGATCGTTTAGCGGAGGGGGAAATGGTCGTCTTCCCGTCACTCCAGTCCCCGGGTGCCTGACACCACGTAGACAACTTGTGATACCAAACAAAAAAAGGAGGAGATACTCGACGTATGTGTGATCGTGACGTCACCTCGTGTGGTGATCGACGTATGTGTGATCGTGACGTCACCTCGTGTGGTGATCGACGTATATGTGATCGTGACGTCTCCTCGTGGAGATCGTGACGTCACCTTGTGGTGATCGATGTATGTGATCGTGACGTCACCTCGTGTGGTGATGGCGTTTGCCTCGAGTACATATAATATGCTCGGTTCTCGTGGCTGAAATAAGAATTTTTCCTCCCCCCCCTTTTTTTTTCTCAATGTCTTCAGTTGACCCATCATTTTATGGGGTTTCCTCCTCCTCCTCCTCCTCCTGCTCCTCCTCCTCTTCTTCCTCCTCCTCCTCCTCCTGCTCCTCCTCCTCCTCCTCCTCTTCCTCTTCCTCTTGTTCCTCCTCTTCCTCTTGTTCCTCCTCTTCCTCTTCTTCGTCCTCCTCCTCTTTCTCTTCCTCTTCTTCTTCCTCCTGCTCCTACTCTTCTTCTTCCTCCTGCTCTTCCTCCTCCTCTTCCTCCTGCTCTTTCTCCTCCTCTTCCTCTTCCTCTTCTTCCTCTTCTTCCTCTTCCTCCTCCTCCTCCCCTCGGATGCTGGAAATGCTCTCTCGAGGTCTGGCTAAGACCTGGAATGACCGATGGAGCTTTAATACACGAACGGGTACTAACCCTCCTGCTCCTCCTCCATCCTTGTAAAGGTGAACACACGGAAGGAAGACACACACACCCCGGGTGTGTTCGGAAGTCGTGGCGTGGCCGACTACGGTGCGTGTAACACGGGAGTCATATTCCCTCTGGTATTGGCGGTAAGAGGCCGAAGCAGAGTCCCTGGAAGTGTGGGGGGGCTGGAGTCCAGCTGAGTACCTGGAAATGTTGGGGCTAAGTGCACGGAAGTGTGTGTGGGTGGGCTGGAGTGCAGCTAAGTGCACGGAAGTGTGTGTGGGGGGGCTGGAGTGCAGCTAAGTGCACGGAAGTGTGTGTGGGGGGGTTGGAGTGCAGGTAAGTGCACGGAAGTGTGGGGAGCGGGGGGTTGGAGTGCTGCTAAGTGCACGGAAGTGTGGGGAGCGGGGGGTTGGAGTGCAGGTAAGTGCACGGAAGTGTGTGTGGGGGGGTTGGAGTGCAGGTAAGTGCACGGAAGTGTGGGGAGCGGGGGGTTGGAGTGCAGGTAAGTGCACGGAAGTGTGTGTGGGGGGGTTGGAGTGCAGGTAAGTGCACGGAAGTGTGTGTGGGGGGGTTGGAGTGCAGGTAAGTGCACGGAAGTGTGTGTGGGTGGGCTGGAGTGCAGCTAAGTGCACGGAAGTGTGGGGAGCGGGGGGTTGGAGTGCAGGTAAGTGCACGGAAGTGTGGGGAGCGGGGGGTTGGAGTGCAGGTAAGTGCACGGAAGTGTGTGTGGGGGGGTTGGAGTGCAGGTAAGTGCACGGAAGTGTGTGTGGGTGGGCTGGAGTGCAGCTAAGTGCACGGAAGTGTGTGTGGGGGGGTTGGAGTGCAGGTAAGTGCACGGAAGTGTGTGTGGGTGGGCTGGAGTGCAGCTAAGTGCACGGAAGTGTGTGTGTGTGTGTGTGTGTGTGTGTGTGTGTGTGTGTGTGTGTGTGTGTGTTCTCTTTGAAGGTGGGTCGATTACCGCCTTCGGCCTTGATCTCTTCAGTGATGGCTGGTGGTTTGAGATTAAATTCGTTGGCTGTGGGTTTTTTTGATATTTTTTCCCCGATATATATATATATATATATATATATATATGTATATATATATATATATATATATATATATAACCGATGTCATAGGCACTAGATTTTCTACTCTTGACGTGCAGAGAGATTTATATGTAGACTGAACACACAAGCATCCCTAACTTTATGACGAGTCTCACATGCCATATATCATATCCCGTATCGTAGCGAAATTGGTGAGGAAACTGGGACCCAGATGGAGGTGCGGGTTGACGTAAATTTCGGACGTAAATAAGACGACTGAATTAGGTCGTTGTCTTGAGGATTGGTGGCGTTGAGAGATAGGCAGCAGACTATATACATAGTGAAGTAGTTCTTTCTATACGTATCCTATATATATAGTGAAGTAGTTCTTTCTATACGTATCCTATATATATAGTGAAGTAGTTCTTTCTATACGTATCCTATATATATAGTGAAGTAGTTCTTTCTATACGTATCCTATATATATAGTGAAGTAGTTCTTTCTATACGTATCCTCACGTGTCCTGAAGTACGTGAGGGAACATGAGTGTTGTTGTGATGTGTGTTCCTCGTGTAACTCATAGATCTTGTACCGCGACGCGTGAATGTTTGAGATACTGTTTGTGCACTGGTCAGCCTGTGTGTGTGTGTGTGTGTGTGTGTGTGTGTGTGTGTGTGTGTGTGCGGAAACTGTAGGAGGGGGTGAGGTACAGCATGTGCCTCAGTTAGGCTATGTGTGGGGACAGTAAAAACATCGAGTGGCGTTAACTGACGGGAGAGAGAGAGAGAGAGAGAGAGAGAGAGAGAGAGAGAGAGAGAGAGAGAGAGAGAGAGAGAGAGAGAGAGGAGCAAAAATGCACGAAAGATATTAGGATATTCGCGTTCTCAGTGGTGAACACGGAAGATATGGGTGACACACTGACACGCCCAGGCCGCGACAGCCACGTCTCCCGGCTCTGCGCTGCTTTGGCTGCAGACAAGTCAGTAGATAATCCACAAGTCAATAGATAATCAAGGCGAAAAACGTACATCTGCCGCACGGGAGCCGGGACACTCCATCACGGTAAAAAGGTTGTGTGAAGTGTGGCGTTGCCCGGAATTTGTGGCGTTGCCCGGGGTTTGTGGCGTTGCCCGGGGTTTGTGCCGGGGGTTGGAGATGGTGCTCCTCCTCCTGCTCCTCCTCCTCGACACTTGTCACCCTGTGCCTCAACCCTTGTCGCACACGAGCCTGGTGGCTTTCCCCTGGTGTACGCAGAAGGTCCTCCTTTTGCGTACCTTCCTTGCGGTTACGCCGCGAGTGAAGAGTCGCCTTCACCGAGGCTGTGGCATCCATTCTTGACGAAGAGGAGAGTACAGCCTCGTCGTGGGAATTCTCAATATTTAAGGGGTCTCTCATGTCCCTGCTACTGGCGGTAGCGCTGCAAGGTCCACTGGTAAGAGGAGTCCTGGGTATTATTATTATCATTATTATTATTATTATTATTATTATTATTATCATTATTATTGTTGTTATTATTATTGAACCCCAGGACCCCTGTTATAGGGCTTTTTACAGCTTCAGGGCCGCTGTCTAGGGTGCATCGTGGAAATGACGGACTGCCTTGGTAGACAGAGAGATATCCTACAACAGCTGTATTCCCTTCCGTCCATTGACGACGGTGATAACACACTTGCCGGAGGCGAGTGTTCGCTCGCTGTGTGACCACGGAGCAGGCGGCGCCCGTCCACACTCTCCAGCATCCAAGGCT
>NC_092225.1:25903942-25943942 GCF_036320965.1 Panulirus ornatus | reverse complement strand
GCTCCCTCCCCTTTTAGTCGCCTTCTACGACACGCAGGGAATACGTGGGAAGTATTCTTTCTCCCCTATCCCCAGGGATAATATATATATATATATATATATATATATATATATATATATATATATATATTATTATTTTTCGTATATATTCGGATTTTCTCCGTTAGCGAGGTAGCGTCAAGAACAGAGGATTGAGCCTTAGAGAGAAAATCCTCACCTGGCTCCCTTCTCTGTTCCTTATTCTGGAAAATTAAAAGAAAAGGAAAGTTGGAGGGGAGGATTTCCATCCCCAGGCTCCCTCCCCTTTTAGTCGCCCAGTACGACACACATGGAATACGGAGGTAGAATTTTTCAGTCATACCGTCGTGCTCGAGGGCCGTGCCGTTGTGCTCAAGGGTCGCACCGTCGTGCTCAAAGGGTCGTACCGTCGTGCTCAAAGGGTCGTACCGTCGTGCTCAAGGGTTGTACCGTCGTGCTCAAAGGGTCGTACCGTCGTGCTCAAAGGGTCGTACCGTCGTACTCAAGGGTTGTACCGTCGTGCTCAAAGGGTCGTACCGTCGTGCTCAAGGGTCGCACCGTCGTGCTCAAGGGTCGCACCGTCGTGCTCAAAGGGTCGTACCGTCGTGCTCAAAGGGTCGTACCGTCGTGCCCAAGGGCCGTGCCGTCATGCTCAAATGGTCGTACTGTCGTGCTCAAAGGGTCGTACCGTCGTGCCCAAAGGGTCGTACCGTCGTGCTCAAATGGTCGTACCGTCGTGCCCAAGGGTCGTACCGTCGTGCTCAAAGGGTCGTACCGTCGTGCTCAAAGGGTCATACCGTCGTGCTCACAGGGTCGTACCGTCGTGCTCAAAGGGTCATACCGTCGTGCTCACAGGGTCGTTCCGTCGTGCTCAAAGGGTCGTACCCTCGTGCTCAAAGGGTCGTACCGTCGTGCTCAAAGGGTCGTACCCTCGTGCTCAAAGGGTCGTACCCTCGTGCTCAAAGGGTCATACCGTCGTGCTCACAGGGTCGTACCGTCGTGCTCAAAGGGTCGTACCGTCGTGCTCAAAGGGTCGTACCTTCGTGCTCAAATGGTCATACCGTCGTGCTCAAAGGGTCGTACCGTCGTGCTCAAAGGGTCGTACCGTCGTGCTCAAAGGGTCGTACCGTCGTGCTCAAATGGTCGTACCGTCGTGCCCAAGGGTCGTACCGTCGTGCTCAAATGGTCGTACCGTCGTGCCCAAGGGTCATACCGTCGTGCTCACAGGGTCGTACCGTCGTGCTCAAAGGGTCGTACCATCGTACCCAAAGGGTCGTACCGTCGTGTCCAACGTAAACATACTACCGTCTCTGTGCTTCACTGTTCTATTTTCCGGCACGAGAATGATTTTGTACATATTGTATTACTTTTATACATCTATTTTTATTGTATTGCATTGTATTATTATATTATTTTTTTCCTAACCACATCAGGGATTCAAAGGGCTGTGTCGCTGTTGTTAGTTGCTTTGATGTTGTGAAATATATGAAAAAGAAATACGAGAAATACTGTACCGGGCCGCTTGCCACGCCCTGTATGAGGCGTGGGCTCCCTCTGGCTGACCCACGCCAGGACACGCCCCGTATGAGGCAAGGGCACCACCCCCTCCTGGCTGACCCACGCCAGGCTACGTCCTGTGTGAGGCGTGGGTCTCCGGCTGACCCACGCCATCCACGTCCTGTATGAGGCGTGGGTCCCTGGCTGACCCACGCCAGCCACGCCCTCCACCTCACCTTTAACCTATGTATTATTGACGGTGTCTCTCTCATTATTGGGGTGCTGTGGCGTCTTCTGCCGCCCGCACCCCATTCCCCCTGCGCTACTGTATGTAGCAGGGGCACTGTCTGTCTAGCACACACACACACACACACACACACACACACACACACCTACGTGTGGAGACAGAAGCCCTCCCAGCACTGTACCACCTCACCATGGTCGCCACGTCTGTGCAACCGGCACATTACAACCATCCCGGGCCTAACCCCCATCTGTGGCTCCCCCAACACCCATCATCTTGGTGTAGGAGGAGCTCACCACGTGCCCGACACGCCCGCCCGCCCGCCCGCAGGTTGTGACCAGAGCTCATCACATGCCCGACACGTCCACGTCCCCGCCCGCCCGCCTGTCCGCCCGCCCGCAGGTTGTGACCAGAGCTCATCACATGCCCGACACGTCCACGTCCGCCCGCCCACCCGTCCGCCCGCCCGCAGGTTGTGACCAGAGCTCATCACGTGCCCGACACGTCCACGTCCGCCCGCCCGCAGGTTGTGACCAGAGCTCACCACGTGCCCGACACGTCCATATCCGCCCGCCCGCCCGCCCGCCCGCAGGTTGTGACCAGAGCTCATCACGTCCACGTCCGCCCGACCGCCCGTCCGCCCGCCCGCAGGTTGTGACCAGAGCTCACCACGTGCCCGACACGTCCGCCCGCCCGCCCGCACGCCCGCAGGTTGTGACCAGAGGTTATTAGAGTGTTGTGATGGTGTACACGGGCGTAAGCAGGAGAGGGGAAAAGGGCGACTCTAAATGACCGTAATGTAGAACTGACCTTTTATTATCGCTCATCCCTTGTGTGTCATGAATACATCCACCAACTCACTTCGTCTTTATTTTCTTTTTATCATATTAAACTTTGCGTATGGCATATCAGTAACTTCTGAGAGTCTTCCGCTTAGCGAATCTCCTTCTCTTCTCCACACTTTCTCCTGTCCTCACCCCTCACTCCTTTTCTCCACCTCTCTGTGTCAAAAACTACGTTCTTCATCCAGTCCAGGAAGCATATCCAAGAACCACGTCTATACGAGCCGCCTCTGCTCCATCAAACATGTTGGGCGTCACCAGCTTGTATGTGTGTGTGTTCGTAACGTCAAAGCTGACTGTTGTTCTGTCTCTGTGTTCCTGACTGTTCTTCTTCTATCGGTGTTCTTGACTGTTCTTCTTCTATCGGTGGATGTTGTTCTCCCCCCCCTCCCTACAGCTTCATCTGGTCCTTCCCTCCCGCCAACATGTGTCCCTGTGTTTCAACGCCCCCGGGTCACTCTTCCAGAGCATCAGTCAAGCTCAGGGGTTCTTGGACGCCCTGGAAATCGTAACTCTTGAACTTCCTCCTCCTCCCTCCCTCCTCCTCCTCCTCCTCCTCCTCCTCCTCCTCCTCCTCCTCCTCCTCCTCCTCCTCCTCCTCCTCCCTCCCTCCCGTTGTTGTTATTACTTCCCATGTTCTGTGCTGTGTCAGATTTTACTTTAGCCCAACAGTCTCTCGTGGGACATCCAGAGGAAAGACCACCCCTCCACCCCCTCTCCCGTCCTTCTTTGCCTTCCTTTTACTTCCCCCCCCCCCTCTCTGTCTCTCTCTCTCTCTCTCTCTCTCTCTCTCTCTCTCTCTCTCTCTCTCTCTCTCTCTCCTCTGCTCTCATACTCTCAGAATATATCCTCCCCTTAATATGTATCAGACTCATGATCTTTGACTCTGTTTCAAATGTTTCAAATCAGTCAATTCCTCTCTCTCTCTCTCTCTCTCTCTCTCTCTCTCTCTCTCTCTCTCTCTCTCTCTCTCTCTCTCTCTCTCTCTCGTTCGTCTGGTGACACTCGCTAATCTCACATTGGATTCCACGCTGTCATATCGCCTCCTTCCTCAGCTGCGCTAAACTTCTCATTCAGTTTGTCTTCACTCATTCCTTCCCTCCCCCCTTAACATCATCACCAGGAGTCTGTGGTATCAAGTTATACATTCATCTTTCATCCATTCATTTTGACTGTGGTATCAAGTTATACATTCATCTTTCATCCATTCATTTTGACTGTGGTATCAAGTTATACATTCATCTTTCATCTATTCATTTTGACTGACATCCGTCCTCCAACACCCTCATCATTGCCCACCTTCGTGGATGTAATCACAGTCGTTTAATCTTCATGTCTCCCCTAGTTTGAATCTCAATTTTATCAAATGACCAGATTCAAAGCTCTTGCCAGCCCCTTGGCTCTGTGTGTGTGTGTGTGTGTGTGTGTGTGTGTGTAATTACTTGTAATTGCCTCCTTTTAGTGTATAGGCAGAGAGTGTTACACTCGTTGGGCCTCATCTGTGTGTGTTTGTGTGTGTGTGTGTGTGTGTGTGTGTGTGTGTGTGTGTGTGTGTGTGTGTGTGTGTGTATTAGCACATTTCCACTTGTTAAAGGCTGGCCTCTGTTGTGGCCTTCGGACAACAGAGGTGGGCAGTGTAATTCGTACATTGAAATGATGTTGTACAGAGATTCCCTCCTCGTGGAGAGAGAGAGAGAGAGAGAGAGAGAGAGAGAGAGAGAGAGAGAGAGAGAGAGAGAGAGACGTCCATCTGTTTCTTGGTGCGTTCCGTTTGTTCCCGTCGTGTTTGCCTCCGTTCCTTGATGATATCCGGTCCGTCCGTCCGTCCGTTCCGTCCGTACGTTCTCTCCCCATCACCCCTTCGCCGTTCGTTACCTCGTGAACGTTTGATGTCAGAAGGGAAAGAGGTGAGGGAGAGTGAGGCAGGCGCCCCTCCCAGATAACACCCCTCCCGTGCCACAGCTATATTTATAACCTGGTTAGCTTTCACGCCTCCTCACCGTATAGCTTCAAACCTGGACCCTTGATGCTGGGGTGTATTGTAGCCATAAAAGGTAACCCATTCTCAATACAGTGTTGTTTTCAACGCGTATATCTGAAAGGTGTTGCCTGGGTTTTCGCCTTGTACTGTTGTAGGAAGAGGTTTGATAGATTTTGGGTTATGGTTGTACGTTGTTTTGGGGAGAGGAGGAGCTGATGATGATGATGATGTCGTAGTCTTGGTTTCACATAATTGCCTCATTGTGTGGTGGTTAAATCGCGTGATGGTATTGCTCATTACGAGGTTAAGATGAGGGAGGAGACAGAGACTGGTCCCGCTGGTGGATGTCGCGTCGGTGTGTGTGTGTGTGTGTGTGTATGTGTGTGTGTGTGTGGACGGACGTCAGGGGAGAGAAGGCTCGCTCAACTCTCTCCGCCGGCTCCTGCGTGGGAAACACCAGGGTTCGAAACTCCTGTGTCTCCACGTCAGGTCAGGTGGACCGAGAGCGGAGGGGGACAGGGATGGTTGGTGGTGAGGTGGTGAGGGGTGAGGAGGAGCGTGGACGGTGGGGTGACACAGGCTTAGTTGACGTTCTCTCTCCCTTCACCCTGGGGGAGGAGGGGACTGACTGCAGATGATGACTGCTCCTCCACCTCCTCCTCCTCTTCCCACCGCAGGCAAGATGATAAATCAGACCGGCCATATACTCGAGCCATTACTCTGTGGTAGCTACACACACACACACACACACACACACACACACACACACACACACACACACACACACACACGCGCACACACACACACATCACTATAGTTTACACAGTTCGCGACACATTCTGACCTAAACATCGCACCCATGGTTTCCAGCACTCCGCAGTCCACGTCGTAATATTAGCATCTGCGTATACTTGCGACAGACGCTTGTTCAAGATAACGCCGTTACCGACGCATCTGGCGTAGGGCTGAGGCCACTGGTTACGCCTTGTCTCTGGGGTTTAGGTCCAGTGGTGACTGAATGATAGACGGACGACCTTGTACCGTGGTCTCAGTCCGTACCCACTGCTTAGGAAGCTACGAGAGGAAGGTAATGGGTAAGTCAGGTGTGCCTGTGGGTGCTGGGTAAGGTGACAGTCAGGTGTGCCTGTGGTAGCTAGGTAAGGTGACTGTCAGATGTGGCTGTGGTAGCTAGGTAAGGTGACAGTCAGGTGTGTCTGTGGGTGCTGGGTAAGGTGACTGTCAGGTGTGTCTGTGGGTGCGAGGTAAGGTGACAGGTGTGCCCGTGGGTGCGAGGTAAGGTGACAGTCAGGTGTGCCTGTGGGTGCTAGGTAAGGTGACAGTCAGATGTGCCCGTGGGTGCTAGGTAAGGTGACTGTCAGGTGTGCCTGTGGGTGCTAGGTAAGGTGACAGTCAGGTGTGCCCGTGGGTGCTAGGTAAGGTGACAGTCAGGTGTGCCCGTGGGTGCTAGGTAAGGTGACAGTCAGGTGTTGAACAGTGTATATGGTATGTTGGGGGTGTGTGCCTAACTGGAGTGTTATACATAGTCATGTGTAGGTCTGGCATTACGTGAAGAAATCCGGATGTAGCAGGTTTAATGTACAACCCTCCCACTCTCTCTGTGTAAAAATAGACCTAAGAATTAGAGAAGAGAGGGCGCTTATTATATATATATATATATATATATATATATATATATATATATATATATATATATATATATATATATATATATATATATATATATATGTGTGTGTGTGTGTGTGTGTGTGTGTGAGTGTGTGTTTGTTTGTTACACATATATACGAAGTTGAAGGATGAGGTAGAGAGAGAGAGAGAGAGAGAGAGAGAGAGAGAGAGAGAGAGAGAGAGAGAGAGAGAGAGAGAGAGAGACTGTGTGAGACGGGGTGGGTGTGTAGGGGGGGAGGGTAGAGTAGGGGGGGGTGATTAAGGTTGTTAAAGGCGATGATGGCAAGTGTTGGGAGGCGGGAGTATGGCTGGTCAGGCCTTCTACAGGTGGGTCCTGCCTGCTGCTGCTGCTGCTGTTCTTGCTGCACTGGGTCCTCATTCAGCTGCACTGGCACTTCCCTCAGCTGCACCAGGTGTGCTGGTTCTTCCATCAGCTGCCCTGGGTCTTGTCTCACCTGCCTTGGCTTGTCTCTCAGCTGCACAGCCTCCTTTCCTCAGCTGCACTGGCTCTTCCCTTGTGTTTTCTACCCTTGCTTATATGTTCTACTGTTGCCACTGGCTTCTACTCTTGCAAGTATGTTCTACTACTCTTTTCTACTCTCTTCTACTTTTGCCAGTGTGTTCTATCCCTTGCTTCTCTGTTCTCTGGCTACCCTGATCTATTCTTCCTTTGCCCTGTTCTCCTCTGTTCACCTCGTTCTGGTGTAGTTTTAAAGCGACGATAGATATTTACGATACTCTCTCACTTCTCATTAAGACAATGCACACAGAATTAAAGGGGGGGCTTGGGGCATGGCAGACGTGAGACAAAGGTATTAAGAGGCATTTTTTTTTTATTCCATACGCGGTATATTTCTACCTCGTAGGATGAACGCATACGTTTGGTTAATTAGATGGGATGGTGTGGGGGAGTGTGGCTGTAGTCGCTCCCCCAACCACCATTCCATCCCTCCCTCCCTCCCCTCCCCTCCCTCCGAGGCGTAGTTGAATCTGTGTAGGATCAAGAGAGGGCATTAGCCCTCGTATGGGGAGAGAGAGAGAGAGAGAGAGAGAGAGAGAGAGAGAGAGAGAGAGAGAGAGAGAGAGAGAGAGAGAGAGAGAGAGAGTGGTGTTACATGAAACTAGGTACCTCGGATTTAGTGGAGTGATAGTTCTGTGCCTCATATATATATATATATATATATATATATATATATATATATATATATATATATATATATATATATATATATATATCCATGCAGAGTGTTGGCGTAAGGGGGGAGAGTAACAGTGATGAAAACGTGTGAATCCTGGGACGACAGGGTTTAAAAGGCGGGTCAGCGTCGACCCAAGCCATGTGCCATGCGGCAGGACACACATACACACACACACACACACACACACACACACACACACACACACACACACACTGGCTGGAGATGACCATGATTCTCATGTGGTGTTCATGGTGAATCTGTACATCGACTCTGGGACAACCCTTGTTTGATTTCACGCTCAGTCCTCTGGGTTACTCTTATCCCCTTACATCTCACACACGAGGAAAGGGTCACTCTTCTGCGCCATCAACTGCGGCTGTGTTGATAGTGAAAAGATTGTGATCAGGTCACACACACACACACACACACCCGCCCTCAACTCTTCTCTCTTCCCTAGTGGGCAAATTTAAGGCCCCCCTCTCTCCGGTCTTTTCCCTTGAACTCGGCTGTCTGAATTCTGGTTCTTCGGTCATGGTTACTCCTCTTCTGGACCTTCACATATTTCTCTCTCTCTCTCTCTCTCTCTCTCTCTCTCTCTCTCTCTCTCTCTCTCTCTCTCTCTCTCTCTCTCTCTCTCTGTTACCCTCTTCTGGACCCCATATCTCTCTCTCTCTCTCTCTCTCTCTCTCTCTCTCTCTCTCTCTCTCTCTCTCTCTCTCTCTGCTACCCTCTCTCGGACCCTCTCTCTCTCTCTCTCTCTCTCTCTCTCTCTCTCTCTCTCTCTCTCTCTCTCTCTCTCTCTCTCGTCGTCAGATTTGCCGACGCAAAAGGCGAGAGAATATTTACGGGGGACTTTTAAAAAAAGTTTACGTGCTATTGGCCTCTTGCCTTAAAAAAGTTTATTGAATATTTAATATATGCAGATTTTTGGTTGAGAGGGCAGGCAGCCCTGGAAATATATATCCTTGGCTCTCATGTGGAGAGAAGGATATATATATATATATATATATATATATATATATATATATATATATATATATATATATATATTGTGTATATATGTACATTCACACAGATATGGAGACAATATCTTTTCTGAGACACATTAAGCTTTCATCACCTTCACTAAAACTTCGTCATCCCGTGAAGAGAAAAGTTTGGGAAACGTTATTCATAAAGAAAAAGTTTATATTTGCAAGTTAGGGATGTAATACAGAGGTCGAGCGTGCGCTCGTAGAAAACGGGTAAGAAAAAAAAAAAAATAAAGGACGGGGGATCGTCGAAGAAAACGAGGATTTCTTACGGGAGGAGGTGATGATATGCGCCCGTTGATAGCGAAGGTTAATTGTTTGTTTTTGTTGTTGTTGTTGTTGTTGTTGTATGTAATTATATCACAAGTATCATCATCATCAGTCGTAATGTCGTCGTAAAGAACGGGAGTGGGTACTGAGTGTTAAATTATCATCATACAGCCTTGGGAAACGTTTACCCAAGATCAGAGGTGTTAATGATGGGGGGAAAATAAAAAATGATTCCTAATTGTCTGTTTCCCCTCAGCGATTATTACGGTCGTTTTCCCTCTAAATGTTTTTCGGTTGAAACGACGTAAACTGCCTGTGAAAGATGTAAACTTGCTGGGGTGACGGTAAACCAGCAGGAAGGTTGTAAACTTGATAGAGGCATCGGTAAACTTGCTAGGAACGACGTAGACTTGCTAGGAGCGACGGTAAACTTGCTAGGGACGACGTAAACCTGCTAGGAGCGACGTAAACCTGCTAGGGACGACGTATACCCGCTAGGAGCGACGTAAACCTGCTAGGGACGACGTATACCCGCTAGGAGCGACGTAAACCAACAACAACGATGTGAATCGGCAAGAGCAACGGTAATCGCCTAGAACGAGGTAAACTTCCTGAAATGTAAACCTCTTGGAAGGACGTGGACGCACAAGAACGACGTAAACTCACAGGAAGAACTGAAACCTCCAGCGAAGACGTAATTGTACAGAAAGGACGTAACTCCGCAAGACGCAAACCTACTAGAGTGACGCGTAAACCTTCTAAAACGACGCAAGTACTGTGGGACAAAGTAAACTTTCATGAGTATATAGGGAAGGAGATAGGTCGTTACACACTCACTCACTCACTCACTCACTCACTCACTCTCTCACTCACACACACACACACACACACACACACACACACACACACACACACACACACACACACTCAGATCGTATACAAGAAGGTGGGCGAGGCATGATCGCCCGGATGAAGACGTCCCCGAGCGTGAATTATACAAGACATTCCACCCGGTCTGAGCTGAGGCTGAGGGGACGGGCCAGCCGACATTCCTGGCCAAGTACGACCCGATGGTGTAGTCGTCCCCGGTGCTCGACGGAGATGAAGATTGATTGGATGGGATTCCTTGTACGGGATCCAATCATATGGAGCGTTTGATGCCAGGCTGTGTGGGTTTTTTTTTTTATATTCTATGGGAGGCCTTACGCGCGGAACGTTCAGCATCAAGGACGATTAGATTGCAGGGTACTTCTGAAAATGATGCGCAGAAGAACAGTAATTTATTAATGTTTTTTTTTTCTCTCTCTCTCTCGCTGCGCCTTGAAGAGGAGTCGACGTACGACTCTCGAAGGTCATCGAAGAAGGGAGTTGGTGCGTCTCATAAGGCAACCGGAGAGTTAGTTCCCCAAGTTTCCTCTCTAGTCATTACTACAATATGTGCTCATGTGCTCTGCTCAAAGACGGATCTCGCCTTGGTCACCGTCTGCGTGTGCTGGAGGCCGAGTGCCAGCGTGTCTCTCCCATGACGGTCGGCCCGGCGAGAATATCATGAAGGGGGAGGAGGAGCAGCTGGGTATTGAGGTTGTTTTGATAGATGTTCGTTCCAGTTTTCCCTCTCTGCTTTAATGTGTGTTTGTCTGATGATCTTCAGCTGCTACTGGCGTGATGATGATGATGATGGTGAGGGACGATCCAGTCAAGTTTCAGACGAGGTCAGACACCACGATTCTTCCTTCGTCTGCTGTGTGGTGGAAGGCAGGTGGCCAGTGCGGGAGGGTGGAAGGCTCGGTCGTATATATATACACGTGTGTGTGGGAACACGGCAAAGGTTCGCCACTTGGTCTTGCTGTCTGGTCATTATTAATGGCCTTGTTTCCCCCTCCCTCCCTCCCTCCTTAAGGAGGTCACCGAATGTAGATCATTGGGGGATCGACATAGTGTCCCCGAGTTCTCAAGTCGATGCGGCCGGCTTGTCTGCCTCATTATTGCCTTCACTCTGTAATGATCCGGCGACCAGAACTGGTGGTGGTACTGCTGGGTCTTTAACGGCCATCGACCCACGGAGGGTCATTAAGGCCAGCCCAGATCCCTAGTTGAGGCCTACGAACCAGTCGGTAAGGATCATCAAAGCCTTCAAATAGAATCAAACCATCGAATTCTCCTTCACGTATTCATGGTGATTTTCGGGGGCCACGATACACTCACTGTGTGTGTGTGTGTACGGCCCCGTGAACCAGACCTGCTTTGCTACCTTTTCAAAACCCGTCGAGTGTCGGGATGAGTGAGGCACTGGGAGCGTCATGTCATAACCACGACCTGTAGGATGGATGACCCCGGGTTAACCCTCTTGGGGGAGCCATACACTCTCTCTCTCTCTCTCTCTCTCTCTCTCTCTCTCTCTCTCTCTCTCTCTCTCTCTCTCTCTCTCTCTCTCTCTCAGTGCATGATGACGTGGCTCTGTGTCCCCGAAGACATATGTTTGGCTGGTTGAACTTCACGGAAACCTCGCCAGGTGGCCAAGAGTCGCCAGGGTCGTCTACATAAGGCGAGCAGTCGAAAATGGTTTACACCATCAACGTGTGGTACGTTTGAGTTGTTTACACCATCAAACGTGTCGGTACGTTTAAGTTGTTTACACAGTCAGCGTGTCGGTACGTTTAAGTTGTTTACACCATCAAACGTGTCGGTACGTTTAAGGTGCTGTTCATAAGTGTGTCTCTTATCAACCCCTCTCCCCTCACCGCAACCCCACTCCACCCCCCACCCCAATACAAGTCTTACAACCCCACTCCACTCACGGGGCACTACAAGTCTTACGAGTCTAAAACCCTTTAGATAGGGGGGGGGTATGTATGGGGGGCGCGGCCTCGAACACTCGGGGAATACAATTACCTTCTCTCTTCTTAAATCTTGTTTTAAGATAATGAGATGCAGATCATGTGGCTGTGAGGGAGGGAGTGAGGGAAGCTGGCGGGCGGGCTGGCTGGTGGCCCGCTCCTGCCTCTCCCTCATGGACTCATGACGTGCACATCGACCCCGTCACTCGGCTGTCTTCTGTCGTCGTGGGGGAAGAAAATGTTTAACCGTTTCCCCCAAAATTTCTCGACATTTTTATTTTTTTCATTAAGTTCGTGGAATCATCTTCGCGAATTTAAGCGCAATGCCAGCGTGTTGACCACTCCAAATTGTAGTTATAATGATAATAGTAATGATGATTATAATGATAATAGTAATAATAATAATAATGATAATAATGATAATAATGATAATAATAATAATAATATAATAATAATAATTATGATAATGATGATAATAATAATAATAATAGTAATAATAATGATATGATAATAATAATGATAATTGATGAATATAAATTACTACAACAACAACAACAACTGCTGCTGCTGCCATTACTGATAATAACGATAATTATGATAATTATGATAATTCCTGTATTGTGACAGACTTCAGGACTAGGCCAGCATCGCTTCAGCTGAATCTTGTGATCCGTATTCACTGTGATCCGGGAGATGATTTTGTGTGTGTGTGTGTGTGTGTGGGTGTGTGAGGACGGTACTGAATATTATTCTTGCGTGGCTTATTCCCTTCACAGCGTACCCCAGGCGTCGAGCCGAATGTCTGGCCTGCAAAATATATGGCCTCGGAACAGGCGAGCATGCGCGTGGGCTACGCATCGAGGCTGGTGTGTGTGTGTGCGCGCGCTGCCCAGCTTAGTCGTATACCGTGATCGGATGCTCGATGTGTTCAGGGAGGCGTCACGTGAATTGTGTGGCTCTCTCCCTGTCGTGCCGCTAGGCGTCCGTCCCCTCCCCCCAGCTCGCACCTTTGTTGTTTAAAAGCCTCTTCCTCTCTGTCGCTTTGGTCCTCCTCCTCCTCCTCCACACCACTCCACTTCGCACCTATATCTTAATGAGCGCTAATTGAATACTCCCTCCTCCCTCACACCTGGCTAACCACGCGGGTGTTGATTGATTAGTAGTCTAGGAACTCCCTCCAACGTACGAGAGAGGGTCGTTGACGTGTTAGAAGTAAGGTGGTTGGGAGAGGAAAAAAAGAGAGAGAGAGAAAGGTGTTAAGTGGTTGCGAAGATTGTGGTTGACTGGGGTCGATGGTGGTTGCGAAGATTGTGGTTGACTCGGGGTCGATGGTGGTTGCGAAGATTGTGGTTGACTGGGGTCGATGGTGGTTGCGAAGATTGTGGTTGACTGGGGTCGATGGTGGTTGCGAAGGTTGTGGTTGACTGGGGTCGATGGTGGTTGCGAAGATTGTGGTTGACTGGGGTCGATGGTGGTTGCGAAGGTTGTGGTTGACTGGGGTCGATGGTGGTTGCGAAGATTGTGGTTGACTGGGGTCGATGGTGGTTGCGAAGATTGTGGTTGACTGGGGTCGATGGTGGTTGCGAAGGTTGTGGTTGACTCGGGTCGATGGTGGTTGCGAAGATTGTGGTTGACTGGGGTCGATGGTGGTTGCGAAGATTGTGGTTGACTGGGGTCGACGGTGGTTGCGAAGATAGTGGTTGACTGGGGTCGACTGGTAGGTTACGAAGATTGTGGTTGACTGGGGTCGACGGTGGTTGCGAAGATAGTGGTTGACTGGGGTCGATGGTGGTTGCGAAGATTGTGGTTGACTGGGGTCGATGGTGGTTGCGAAGATAGTGGTTGACTGGGGTCGACGGTGGTTGCGAAGATTGTGGTTGACTGGGGTCGACGGTGGTTGCGAAGATTGTGGTTGACTGGGGGTCTATGGTGTGGATGGTACTGTTCTGGGTTTGTGGCAGCGTAAGGTTCGGTTGCCTGGCCAACACGGGCTGGTTGGTTCAAGGATATTGCTGCTGTTCTAACGATATACTAACTCAGGAGTATATAATATCTTGAGTATGTTACTGCTCATGAGTTATATCTCACCCTTAGCTGAATAGGATATGTATATTTCTTTTTTTCAACCTACAGTGAAAATGATTATCCAATGCTAATGATCATGCTAGAGTGCAGTTGAGGATCATCATGTGTGTAGTATGTGAGTGGTGGATGATGGGAATAAGAGTGAATAAGTGAGGATATGGCTAAGGCAGACCCCATACATAAATATAAGAAGGTGTATGATGGTAGGGAATGGTTATGAAGGTAGCGCCTCCCTCCGTATAGCACGTATAGGTAATGGCTGAATCATTCGTGAAGTTATACACGTCATTGATTTGCCTTTATGTGGTGCCTTGTTATGTGGTAGGGAGATGTTGATATCATCCTTGCTCACCTTTTACGAAAGGGCAATCTCAGTAACAGATATCATCATTGCTATTATTATTATTATTATTATTATTATTATTAGTAGTAGTAGTAGTAGAAGTAGTGGTAATGATAATAGTGGTAGCTGTGGTAGTAGTAGTAGTAGTAGTAGTATTACTTTCCATATCATTATTTACAAGAGAAAGCGGGAGAAAGAAGGTGGACAGAGAAAGTAAGGCAGAGGCTTGGAGGGAGGGAAAGTTTGGAAAGTGGGCGAAATTCAAGACCACAAAGTTAGTGTATCTTACAGCAAGTGGGGAACTTAATGGCTGTCAGGATGGCGAGACAGGAAATTGCCTGGAGAATATAGACAATGATTTCTGGCCAGGGTAAAACTGACGTGGAGGCAGCAGGGGGACGCATTGCAGGAGGGAGGCGAGAGCGGGTTGGTGGACCACTGGATGTGGTTGGTAGTGGGGGCTTGTGGACCTCGGCTATAGAGAGGCCATGAACGCGCAGGTTGGTTGATAGGTATAGAAAACGAGAGATGGAATTCGACGGCAGATGTTCACAGTTGCTCCCACTGGTGTGGGAAGCCCCCAGGAATGTCCTTGAAGGATGTTTATGATGAAAGGCCTGCAGGAGAGGCGGGTTTCAATACCGAAGAACGTTCGTTGGGCAAAAGACTTTTGGAAGCAGGGAAAGGGCGCACGGACTGATGAGCCAAAGCCATGAGGGAGGAGGTATGAGGAGATGAGACACAGGGCCATGCACAGTTCCATGACCACGAGTTGTAAACAGAGGCCATACTGTAAGTGTGATACGTAAACAAACGTAAGGACACGAGTTGGTAAAAGATGGTCCAGACGCAAACATACGAGCTGGTAAAAGACAGTTCTTTTTAAAGGCAGGACTAAGAGAAGACTGACTCTGTGTGCATCATAGGAGGAAAAAAAGAGGGGTGAACACAGAAGAAGGCGACGACCGAAGAAGAAAAAGGAGGAGGAGGAGGAGAAGAAGAAGAAGAAGAAGAAGAAGAAGAAGAAGAAGAAATAAAAAAGAGGCTCAGAGTGGATAGATCTTTGAAATAACTCTTTAATTCTTGGCTTGAGACTTTTTTTCTAAGTTCGTTTATCCGTTAGTGAGGAGATTAGGTCTTACAGAAACTTCCACCGTAACTTAAATGAACTTGGATGATGAAAACTTCAAAAGGGAGCTGCAGGAAAACATTGAGAAAGTCTTATATTTTTTTTCCCCCCTCCCTCCACACAGAGGAAGGCTCGGAGGAGCCTTCCAGCGACGCGGCAGGCCTGGAATTGATAGAAGCGCCAGGGGGGGACCTAGAACACACCATCATCAGCTGGATAACCATAAGGGGAACTTCGTATGTAGGAGGTGGACGTGCACGGCTTGTCTCAGATGAGAGGTGTCGCCTCACTCATGCTGGGGGTTGAGCGAGAGGACTGAATCAAGCGTCGGAGCTTCGGTCGAGATGGTGGTTCGGTCGGTCGCTGGGGGTAATGGTCGCTGCCAGTGGAGTGGATCAGAGTGCGATGTTATATTCCACTTTTCATTAAAAAAAAAGGAACACAGAGATCTCCATCTTAAAACTGTGGATCAGTGGCATTAAGCGAGTGTGGTTTTGTGAAGTAAGTGCACGTTTTTGGTGACGGATTTTGAGAGGGCAACACGAGTGTAAAACGCTCCCTGTTGCACACAAGTAGTGGTCACACACACACACACACACACACACACACACACACACACACACACACACACACAGAGCACCTGGGTACGGTAAGAGAGGCGGCGCTGTTAACGCGTCCCGCACCGGTTAAGATAAACATAACAGGTACGAATTCCTCGAGAGGAATAAAACTGGTGATTTCCCCCCTTCCACGGAATGGCATGCAAATTCTCGCGCGCATGTATGAAGAATGTAATCTTGTTAAGTGGGGTTTACTTGGCGATATTGCCCGGTTAAGTCGGCGGCTCGAGAGAGAGAGAGAGAGAGAGAGAGAGAGAGAGAGAGAGAGAGAGAGAGAGAGAGAGAGAGAGAGAGAGAGAGCTAGAATGGCGGGATGATTACATGCAGAATTTAGGATCAGGTGAATTTGATATGAGATTCCACGGGTATAACTGAGCTTTTTTTTTTTTTTTATCGTAAGCTTCTTTGAATGTATCTATATTTTCCCCTAACTTGTTGGTTGGGTGTCTTAAGTTGTGGAAAGTGTGTGACTCCCTCGGAGTGAGAAGTTCCTCAAAGACGTCGCCAAAGGTGACTTTTCACTCGCGGCGTAGCCCCCACAATCAGGCGGGGTCCTCCACCCGGTCCACACACAGTTCCAACAGTCACGTTGACATGATCCTTGACGCAGATTCACACCTTTACCATTCACCCTCCTCCCTTCTTACTCGCGCACGTCTTGAGAGATTCAGTTCCACTCCTATCTGCTCCTGCCGCTTTGCCACACTTCCTCTCATGCCTTAGGTTTTTTAGTCTTCACCGTACCGTACGCTATGACTCTCTCGTTCCTTATGCCATCTCGTCTTAAGCACCCCATATCTACCGCCCTATCATCTAACACATTCAACAGTCCTTCACAGTACTCGCCCCGATCTCCTCTTCTTCTCTTCTTTGCCTCTTATCACTTCCCTTTCTGCTCCTTTTACTGATATTCCCATTTGTTCTCTTGTTCTTCTCAGACCATTCATCTCATCTCCCATTGTCTTGATTTTGATTCTGTCTCACCTCAACTTTTATCTGCCTACGTTTTTAGTTCGCATGCACCGTATCTATCCATCTATATATCTATCTATCTGTCTGTCCATCTATCTATTTATCTATCTATCTGTTCTCCGTTAGTGTCTGTATCTGTGTCTTTGAAATCACAGTTTAGCTTTTATATTTCACTGAAATCCCCCTATATATATATAATATATATATATAATATATATATATATATATATATAATATGGGGAAGAAAGAATACTTTCCACGCATTCCCCGCCTGTCGTAGAATGCGACCAAAGGGGACGGGAGCGGGTGGGCTAGAAACCCTCCCCTCCATAACTTTCTAGAAGAGGAAGCAGAAGAAGGGATCATGTGGGAAGTGCTCATCCTCCTCGAAGGCTCTGATTGGGATGTCTAAGTTTTGGTACGGATTGAAAGGCAAAAAGTGAAAACTCCCTATCATAAATATATGTAAATAATAATAAAATAATAAACAATCAAATAACTTAGATGATTATGATATATGAGACGCTTTAAGGTTTTTTCCTGGTTTTTTATTTAAATACATGAATTCTCAGAGGAATAAACGGTATTTCCCCCTTGCAGGAAGGCGAAATTTCGCGAGAAATGAAGAATAGAATCTTGTAAGGGTGACTGCGCTTCCCTTTAATCCATGAATAAAAGTCCACACACGAAATATACATACCAAGCAGCAGCAGAGGTTATGACCGCAGAGAAGATTAAAGCCTTAGGCTGTCAATCCTACTGCAGACACGATCGGTAATTTGATATGAGATTCACGTATGACTCAATTTCTACTTATTTTTTCATACTTCTTTTCACCATCTTCCATGTTCTTAGTGCCCCGATCACACGAAATCCTTTGTCGACAACATTTTCACCTCCCAATTGGATCTCCTCTCTCCAAAGATTCCCTCCACCTCGACAATATATTCTCGGGTACCCCACAGCGGTCTCCCTCACCACAATCAATCGTCATAACTTGCCATCACACTCCATCACAACCATTTCTAAACCCGCTCTTGCGCTTCAATCCACTCTATTTTTTCCCCATTCTCCTACCCTTACGTTACTTTTATCATTCACTACCTACCTCAACACACATTGTCCTCTCTCTTAAACCTCATTTACCAGCCCATCCTATCCTCACGCCTCACTCTATCCATACCCACTCCTCAACCTTTTGACATACATTCCGTTTACCCACTATTCCCTCAATTCCCATTTCTTTTTGCTTTCCGAAAGTTCTACTCCCACAATTTTTCTATGGCTTCCAAATTTTCCCCACTTCCCTCCACCCTATTGATCCACACCGTTTCCATGTTCTCATCCCTGACAGATCCACTCCAGTATATCTAAACACTTCCGTTTCTCTTTTCAGTTCTTTTCTTTCAAATCCCCCTCCATTTTGTTGACCCTCACCTACTGTACTTCCAACCTTCTCTTTTCACATTACTCAACCTTTTTTTCACACACTTTACAAAATCAGTCACCAGCTTCTCATTGTCTCACATGAATCAGCCACCAGCGCTGTATCATCAGCGAACAATCAACTGACTCAATTAACCAAGCTTTCTATCCCAATAAATATATCATACTTGCCCTTATTCCAGGATCTTCCACTGCATTCCCCTCGAAGCACCAAAACGACGAGTTAAACAACCCATGCAGCACATCAACTACCCTGCAGCAAACCTAATGACTGAGGAACAATCACTTTCCTCTCTCGAACACGTACACGATGCCTTACATTCTGGATAACAAATATGATAATAAAATATATATAATATATATATATATATATATATATATAATATATATATATATATATATATATATTATATTATATCCTTTCGTGCACTGCGGCCCAGCGTCAGGTGCCAAGCCACTAAGAGCTTAAGGGAACAGGTCGGTTGGTGCGGTCCTTTGTGGCCGCTGGGGTGGAAAACGGACCCCAGATGGTCCTGGCTGAAGCCTATGCATTTGAGCTTTTTGGAACACGGTGAGAGTGCTGCCGCTTGACACCTTTGATGGTCGAGGCCGCGGGGAGGGAGGAAGGAGGAGGAGGAGGGGGGGATTACCATTCCCTGGGTGTGTGTGTTGTAGAGGAGAGGTGTGTGATTTCTTTATAGGGGTCAGCTGTTGGACATCCACCTCCCACATCCACCAGGCGCGCAGATAGTAAATCCTTTCCGTCTCGTTTCTTATTTCATTTTATTTTTTTTTTTCCTCAGTGTCGAGACTCTCCAAAGCGGCCATTTGAGTAGCTGTCCCCTGATGCCACGGGCTCTGAGCCGTGGATAACCACTCGCCTTCCGTCCTCAGTTGCCATGACTGTCCGAGCATCACCGTATTGCGTAGTGTGTGATATGATGATCCTCCTCCTCCTCCTCCGGTGTGTGGGTGCTGGAGGAAGCCACATGCCGGAAAACCCGATGGTCTGTGATGAGGTTGTGTGTGCAGGAGGCCAGTGATACATGGGGGCATATATATACACACCAGAAGACCCAATGGAGGACAGTACAGGGAGTAAACGGGAGAGAAAGGTTATCGTTTGATGGTCTGTGATGGGTGTTTTATCAGGCGAAGGAGAGGAGCTAGAACATAAATTTCTAATATGTATGAATGGGGTTGTGGCCAGTCAGGTGAACGAGTGTTTATGGGTGAAAGTGGGTCAGGATGATTCCTCGTGTGTGTGTGTGTGTGTGTGTGTATGAGTGTGTGTGTTTTTTGAACGTGAAGACATGGGGCAGGCGAAGCCTGTGGGTTGGGGGAGGGAGGTGGTACCCAGCCATACTGGCCTCTGGATGAGCGCCTCAGACACAGGCGCAACCTCTGGTGAGTGGGGGTCAAGATATGGTTGGAACAGATCCTGTAAGGGGCCTCCTGGTGTATAATTCAAGTATATAAACCCACCCTTACGTCGGTGGGGAACGCCTCTTTTTTTTGTGCCTGGGACGATGAATATCATTTTTTTTTTTTCAACGTCGTCCCGAGCGTCTTGCCTCGTTATTTATATGGTTTGGACCCGAGTCCGCTGCCCATTTAGGGAATTTAGATCCTACCCAGTTTATTGACGGTGGTTTTGAACCGCTTCCCGTGGCTGTGTGAATCCCTCTTAGGGCCGCTGTAGGAGACTTACTTGAGCTACAGATAGAGCGGGTGTGGACCTGGAAATTCCCGTACTCGAACTTCGCCCGTTGTGTGCATGACGCTTCGCTTGTTCTATGCATGGCGCTTTCCTCCCGCGTTTCCATGACGCATGCATGTGTCGCTCTGTCGGGCTCTCTCCTCAAGCGTGTCTGCGTAGCTTTACGTGGTCACCAGTTGACCGTCTGCTGCTGGTTCCCCCCCAAACTCCTGCTGTGGGGCTTTGACTGTGTGTATTTGGCAAGTTTCGCGTCTTGAGTTTGGGCGTGGGACTGGGGAGAGAGAGAGAGAGAGAGAGAGAGAGAGAGAGAGAGAGAGAGAGAGAGAGAGAGAGAGAGAGAGAGAGAGAGAGAGAGAGAGAGAGAGAGAGAGAGAGAGAGAGAGAGGTGTGTGTGGCTCAGGCTTGGAGCATTCGGTACACGTTGTATGGACGCCGTGCAGCGTTCCCGTGCAGGCTCCTGGTGCCGAATCCTTCGTCTGTTCTTATGTACATTTCTCTCGCCATTCCCGTACAAAGTATGCGCGCCGCCCACGCTGCACACGAACGCCCCTTTTTTTTTTTGACTCGTTTTTTTTTCTTTATGTGAGTGTTCTTGTTTTTATGGATAGTTCAGTGGGAAGCATTTGTTCACCAGCGAACTTCTCTGGCAGCGGAGAAGCCCTTCGTCATTCCCCTGCTACTGGATGTAGCGCACCCCTCAAGCTGCCAGTAGACACACACACCCCACACCGCCCTACCTCCCCCCACACCCCCCACTTGGAAAGAGGTCGTGCAGTCATTGTGGGTAAAATTTTTTATCTATAATTATCTATTCATTTATTTGTTATATTTGAGTGGGTGAAAGAGAAAATAAACCCTTTATGTTCTGTCAGGTCATGTACCAATGTTTATATCATTGGGGTTTCACCGGCCCACTAACACAGCTACCTGAACAAGTAATACCCTTGTGAATAGAATTTTAAATGCGCGTTATTTGACAACAGTAATTTAAATGCCATTTCCGGGACATTTAAATATTCATGAATATTTCATTTTTTTTTTGGCGTAATTTGATATTTTTTTTCTATATTATTATTTGGCGGCGTTGATGTGTGAGGTGTGGGGGCATGGCCATGGGTTTGGGCTGGTGTAGGAGGGTTGGTTGGTCTCTCTCTCTCTCTCTCTCTCTCTCTCTCTCTCTCTCTCTCTCTCTCTCTCTCTCTCTCTCTCTCTCTCTCTCTCTTCTTCCTCTGTACCCTTAAGATTTATCATTCAGGAACATGGAGTAGTATATTGCTTTATGTTAATTCGACCGGGTGAAGGTTTGCCCTAACCTGGTTGCCAGATACGTCAGAGTCGCCCGAGAGAGTTACGTCACGATGTTTCGTTCCCCCGTGACGCACGACGGTACGACGCATAGGTACAATGCCCCGGGCGTATGACCACGTCCCCTTTTAAGGGTTTAGTTCAAGGCCGAAGGGCCATCATGCCCAAAGGGGTTGCAGTGGCCTGGTCTTGGGTGTCGTCGTGGGACCACCAAGGGCGTCGTAGTGGTACCAGCCAAGGGCGTCGTAGTGGGACCAGCCAAGGGCGTCGTAGTGGGACCAGCCAAGGGCGTCGTAGTGGGACCAGCCAAGGGTGTCGTCGTGGGACCAGCCAAAGGCGTCGTAGTGGGACTAGCCAAGGGCGTCGTAGTGGGACCAGACCAGCCAAAGGCGTCGTAGTGGGACTAGCCAAGGGCGTCGTAGTGGGACCAGCCGCGGATGTCGTAGTGGGACCAGCCAAGGGCGTCGTAGTGGGACCAGCCAAGGGTGTCGTAGTGGGACCAGCTGCGGATGTCGTAGTGGGACCAGCCAAGGGCGTTGTAGTGGGACCAGCCAAGGGTGTCGTAGTGGGACCAGCCAAGGGCGTCGTAGTGGGACCAGCCAAGGGCGTCGTAGTGGGACCAGCCAAGGGCGTCGTAGTGGGACCAGCCAAGGGTGTCGTCGTGGGACCAGCCAAAGGCGTCGTAGTGGGACTAGCCAAGGGCGTCGTAGTGGGACCAGACCAGCCAAAGGCGTCGTAGTGGGACTAGCAAAGGGCGTCGTAGTGGGACCAGCCGCGGATGTCGTAGTGGGACCAGCCAAGGGCGTCGTAGTGGGACCAGCCAAGGGTGTCGTAGTGGGACCAGCTGCGGATGTCGTAGTGGGACCAGCCAAGGGCGTTGTAGTGGGACCAGCCAAGGGTGTCGTAGTGGGACCAGCCAAGGGCGTTGTAGTGGGACCAGCCAAGGGTGTCGTAGTGGGACCAGCCAAGGGCGTCGTAGTGGGACCAGATCATCGTACCGTCGAGGTACCGTATCCAGCCGAGACTGCCGCTGGAACTGTGCCTGGAACACCACCCAGAGGTAGCGAGGACCCCGCCTTCCATCGATGTTCCAGGAGATCGAAGCAGCGCAGTACAGTGCCTCTGTCTGTGCCGCTGTGGTAGGTTAAAGTCCCTCGGCGAGGCTTGACATCCAGACTTGATGATTGAGTATATGAGTCGTGCCTGGAATCCAGCCCCTATATACAGGGACAAGCAGTCCACGTGAGTCCAGACGTCGCGTCCACCCCGAACGCCGTCACTGCGAGTAAGTCTGGAAAAAAAACCCACATGTCGGATGATCGGGGGGAAGGGGATCCAGAGGCTTGGATTCATGGCCACATCCAGAGGCTTGGATTCATGGCCACATCCAGAGGCTTGGATTCATGGCCACATCCAGAGGCTCGGATTCATGGCCACATCCAGAGGCTTGGATTCATGGCCACATCCAGAGGCTTGGATTCATGGCCACATCCAGAGGCTTGGATTCATGGCCACATCCAGAGGCTTGGATTCATGGCCACATCCAGAGGCTTGGATTCATGGCCACATCCAGAGGCTTGGATTCATGGCCACATCCAGAGGCTTGGATTCATGGCCACATCCAGAGGCTTGGATTCATGGCCACATCCAGAGGCTCGGATTCATGGCCACATCCAGAGGCTTGGATTCATGGCCACATCCAGAGGCTTGGATTCATGGCCACATCCAGAGGCTTGGATTCATGGCCACATCCAGAGGCTCGGATTCATGGCCACATCCAGAGGCTTGGATTCATGGCCACATCCAGAGGCTCGGATTCATGGCCACATCCAGAGGCTTGGATTCATGGCCACATCCAGAGGCTCGGATTCATGGCCACATCCAGAGGCTCGGATTCATGGCCACATCCAGAGGCTTGGATTCATGGCCACATCCAGAGGCTCGGATTCATGGCCACATCCAGAGGCTTGGATTCATGGCCACTGTGTCCCAGTAAAGGACATAATGGCTCATTTCCAGGTCTGAGTCTGCCACACGGCGCGTGAAGAAACCTCCGTCAGGCGATCGGGAGTTAACCATCGCTGGGTCTGATCCCTAGGGCGGCGGCGTCTTCTTCAGCCTCTTCTGGGGAATGGGAGGCCGCTGCTCCTCCCGATGTCTTCCTCCAGGGAACGGTGGGTGGGTGGGTGACCCTCGCCGGATCTCTCTCCACGGAAAAACCTCCGTCGCTGGCGAAGGTCCCCGGACGAGAGGGTTCTCAAGATGTGTGTTTGTTGACTCTTTCACATTACGTACCTCTCTCTCTCTCTCTCTCTCTCTCTCTCTCTCTCTCTCTCTCACCTCATTCCAGGTCAGCGGGTGCTTTGTCATCTGTGTGTATTCATGTGTAAACTCTATAGGCTCTCTCTGCCACCACCCACCCCACCCCTCTACGGCAAAATACGACGTGCCTCGACACATTGTCTCCACACAACTGTTTTCCCCCCCGTATCTGCCTTTCGATCCCCCTCCTCTCTCCCCCCTCTTTTAGAAACCTTTTGTGGCGAGCGTTACGTCATGGTGCCATCTCGTCCTCTAGCCAGTGGGGTCATTAGACTTACAGGAAGGATTAATTCCACGCCAGCGTCTATGTAGGTAGGCCTGTAGCTTCAACAATAACGCTCCTTCCCCACCACCGACCACCACCCAATTGTGTGTTGTGAGGGTACAATACTTGTCCAACAAACTCCCCCCAACCCCCCCACGCTCGGTTGGGGGGGGTGGGGGGGTGTGGAGGAGCAGTGTGTGAGATAAGCGTACCGCTAGAAGTGGTTCGTTTACGTTCCCCGTTCGGGGTAACACTTCTCGTACCATCCGGACTGCCCTCGCGTACCCGCTGGTGGGTAGGTACGTGTCCCTACCCACCTGTACCACCGGGTCGATAACCATCGGCTCGGGCCGGCCGCTAGTCGTCCCTTATATTAACTTCGTTAATGAGCTAGATAGGTCAGATTAGGTTAAGGTGAGTTAGGATAACAGGTCTTCCCTAACTTGGCCTGACCCCCACGCTTGTCGCTGGCCCCAGCACTTAGTGTGTAATGACGTCAGCCGCTCGACGGAACGAACCAGTTTGACTTAATTTTCATCCAATCATCGCAAACCTTGGGTCTCTCCTGACGAAGTCGTCGCAGGGAGGGAACCTAAGACGCGAAAGGCTGTAATTGAAAACGTGAGTGCCTTGGAAGAGCTAAACAACTAGGTAAAGAGGCAGTGTGTGACATGTGATTCATAAAACGTACGTAAAGCACAGTGGGAGAGAAAGCCGTGAGATTTAGTGTTGGCGGCGGAGGAATACACGTGGACTGACGCCCGTGATATTTAGTAGTGTTGGCGGCGGAGGAATACATGTGGAGGAAGGAGACTGTATATGTGAATGTTATACACTCTAAACTCTGCACACTCTTACTGTAGTTGAAGGATTGTACCGTCATCGTTCACAACGAAATTTGTCCATTGGTTCTGCCACAGTTGTTTATTGATGAAGGTTATATAATGTTTGTTATAAAAAGTTGATGCGAAACATTTTGTTGATGCGAAACATTTTGCTTGCCTCCGGGGTAGCAGCCCCAGCTGATCCCCCCTCTCTCTCCCTTCCTCCCTCTTGATTTTTAAGCATTAAGTCTTGGGGAGTCGATTTCCCCTCCCGAGTCCTAAAGTCTGAACGCAAAGTCTGGTGGTACGCTAATCTCCTCCGCAAATGAATTTTAATCAGAGAGTAAAGTCCCGTATATCTGATTTTACAGATATAACACTTACTGGGAAGGACAGGAACATTTTTTTTTTGTTTTGTTTTGAATACGGATTTCAGTCTGCAGTTGTTGACTACGGACGCGATAGTTTGTGTATGTCGGTGGCTGAAATCAAGGGGGACGCGACAGGATGGTCGACGCTCGTGTGGAGCTGTTGTCAGAGGGATTACGAACCCCCTCATCTCCTTACCTCCTTTTTTTTTTTTCCTTTTTCTCCCCTCCTCCTCCTCCTCCTCCCTTCTTTGGCCTGTGGTGGTGCTCCACGTTCCTACCTTCTGTTGTTTTCCTCCATGTCCCTCCCCTCCATGGTCTTCGCATGTCCCTCCGTGTTCGTGTCCTCCATGGGATGTGGTGATCCTTCGATATTTTTGAAGTTCACAGAAAGCTTTCTGAGATTTCTGTGAGGAATTCTCTTGGTATACATTCGGAATCCTTGAGGCATGTTTGTAAAACTGTTCTTCTTTCCCAGTCCCGTGGTTAATTGGTATGATTAACAAACGTCAAGAGAATTTCTAAAAGACAATAAGAATGTCATTATGATCTCTAGATGATAAAGCATTTCTCAAAATTATGCCTAGGATGATTATTTGGGGCAGACGTTTACTCACAAGGAGGAGTGGAGGTGTATGATATATGTGGACAGAGGAGACGATGGAGTGGGTGGTTGATTCACACCTCCTGAAGGGGTTGTGGGGGAAGAGAGCCTCTTGCATCTGGAGGGAACGCAGTTCTCACCGCACGACTCTGGAAGTCCAGGTCGTGAAGGGCTGATCAAGGATGGGTTGATGAGTCTTGGTCGTTAAGGGCTGATTGGGTTGGGTTGATGAGTCCTGGTCGTTAAGGGCTGATCAGGGGTGGGTTGATGAGTCCAGGTCGTTAAGAGCTGATCAGGGTATGTTGATGAGTCCTGGTCGTTAAGGGCTGTCCTGGTCGTTAAGGGCTGATCAGGATGGGATAGTGCGCGTGACTCGGCGTCCAAGGAGCAGGTCGCTCCATCTACTGAAAGTTTCGGTACGTGTGGGTAGTTTATGTGTGTGGATGTTGGGTATGTTTTCTGCTAACTGATCGTCACGACATCAGAACCCCGCCTGTAGAAATTACATTATTTGACCTGTCTTCGCCTCCCACGACACCCAGTATGGTGGAGCGTGAGTATATATATTGATATGAAACGTAACCAGGCTTTGGAGAGGGGAAGGTTATGACTACCAAGGTTGTAAACGCGAAAGTACGGTGAGGTTGTATTATTGCCGGAGTGTTGTGGGAGCCTGGTGGTGTGGGAGGCGGGTTCGTTCACCTAACCTTTCCCAGCCAATTAGCAGACGTGATCCACGTCAAGGAAGAGTTATTAGGCGGGTTAATAACAGCATTAGTTCGTGCCCCTTCTAGTAACAGTGGTTAATTGATTTGTTCTTAGCCACCCAGGACACGATGACGGTTCGGTCTGTGAGAACCACGGTACGATCCTTGAGCACGACGGTACGATCCTGGAGCACGACGGTTCGACCTTTGGCTATGATGAGCGGGTCTTTGACCTGACCAGTGTCAGGTCAAAGATCGAGCCATCATACTCAAGGATCGTACCGTCGTGCTCAAGGATCGTAACGTCGTGCTCCAAGGTTCGACCTATATAGTGTAGCTCGTCCAAAGTAAACCACTTTCTATCTCTCGTATCTTGGCAAATGTCCACATTGAACCTGTGACTCTGTTTTTTGTTTGTTTTCCACGGTTCGTTTTTATGTCTTTGGGAAGGCCTGACCTGCGTCCATCATCCCTGTTGATCCCTGACCTTTGATCCCATTGGTCTGAGGTGGTCCGCTGCCCGCCTGTAAGGGGCGCGTTAGTGCACCGCCTCCTGTAGTCACTGTGGCAGTTGGAAGGAATAAGCGGGTGGAGAGGAGGTGTGGGATGAGGGGGGAGGAGGAGCGAGAGCTGTCATTTCTTGAGCTCTCTCTCTCTCTCTCTCTCTCTCTCTCTCTCTCTCTCTCTCTCTCTCTCTCTCTCTCATCCTTGACTCGTCATTTTCGTGCGGAGAAAAAAAAAAGGAAAAAAGAAATAGGAAAAGAAGGAAGAACAACTTCGCTCAATGCCTTCGTCCAGTGATTCAATTTCCCCGACTCCTCCCCCGTGGGTGATTGAGACCGGACGTCGCCATGAATGTTTTCCATTACTGGGCTGGAATGGAGGTGTAATTTGATTGTGTGGCTGCGCTGGGAGGAGGAAGGGGGAAGGAGGGAGGGACACGGCCATCTCTGACATGTGCCAAGGTGGTGTAGTGTGGCGTGTGTGTGTGTGTGTGTGTGTGTGTGTGTGTGTGTGTGTGTGTGTCGGAGAAGCTGGAGGGAGGAGGAGGGAGGATAGTGGATCCCTCTCTGGGGGGGAGGGGGGGGGGGGCTAGTGTTGTCGCTTGAAGTCCCCGATGGGATGTGACTTGCGTTTTTGATTGGCCGGTTATCTAGTTTGCGACGTCTCTACGATGTATATCAAGTGACTGTTATATTTCTCTCTATTGTGTTGTCTCCCCTGATGATGTGATTATTACACGAAAGTGCACTTGGGAACATATCGTGTTTCATTTTTCCCCGTGGACTCATAGGAATATCTTGATCACGCGCAAAGTTGTGATCCTTTCCAATATATATATATATATATATATATATATATATATATATATATATATATATATATTATTCCTGTGAGTCCACGGGGAAAATGAAACACGAAAAGTTCACGTGCACTTTCGTGTAATATATATATATATATATATATATATATATATATATATATATATATATATATATATATATATATATATATATAGACTCAATTCGTCGCTTGGAAAGATGTCGCCGAATTTGCGACCGATCGCGTTAGAATTCTAGAGGCGCGGCGGCGTATGTGGTCAGGTTTTGGAAAAATTTGATTTTCCTTCTTTTTTTCTCCCCCTCCCTCCCTCCCTCCGTCTCTGTGATTGACGGAGACTCTCTGGTCCACCGATGGACGCTGGCACTGACAGTCACGTGACGGTCTTGCCCGCCACACACCAGCCTCTGTATTGTCACGTTTTGTACCACAAGCCGTCCCGTGTTTGAGACGCTTTCATTCATTAACTGATAGGTTCATTTGCCTTCCTTATTCTTTGCTGGTTATCGAGACTAAACGCAGTTAAAGATATGATCTTGTTACTACTTACTGCGTGTGTGGGTGTGTGTGTGTGTGTGTGTGTGTGTGTGTGTGTGTGTGTGTGTGTGTGTGTGTGTAATTACTATTTGTGTGTAGCGGGGAGAGTTTACACTCGTGTTGCCCCGTCTCTTAACCTTGTATACATGTACCATGTCTTTATTCCCGTGGATTTATGCACACACACACACACACACACACACACACGAAGCTAAGCTAGGTACCCATTTATGGACCAGCGCTGAGTGGAGAACGAACGCATGGGTTTGGTGTAGGCCGAGTGCCGCGCTCAGGGTTCGAACCCATGCAGGTCCGACCCCGGGCTGGCCTGCACTGACTCATGGTCAGTGATGTTAACTATGACAGTACGAAGGAAGGCCCCGTGCGAGAGAGAGAGAGAGAGAGAGAGAGAGAGAGAGAGAGAGAGAGAGAGAGAGAGAGGAGAGAGAGAGAGAGACGTACCGCCGCTGACGACGACACGAAGGCAAAGTTCCCCCAGCTGGTCTGTCTCACCCGAGCCATACGTACCTCAGCAGGCATTTACGTAAGGTAGGTCCTTCTCTCTGTGTGCTTCGGTCGTCGGAGTCGATGCAGGCAGGAGAGGTGGACGATGTGCTTTGAGACTCAGTGGAAATGTTGTGAGATTAGTTTCAAGAGGGTTACGTGTCGAGGCCTTAAAGCACCGCTCAGAACTTTCCCTGGATGTCATGGCGTACGCAAGAGGTTGCGTCATACGCAAGAGGCTGCGTCACACTCAAGAGGCTGTGTCATACTCAGAATGCTTCGTCATACTCAAAAGGTTGCGTCATACGTAAGAGCTTGCCTCATACTCAAGAGACTGCGTCATACGCAAGAGGCTGCGTCACACTCAAGAGGCTGCGTCACAAGAGGCTTTGTCATACTCAAAAGGTTGCCTCGTACGCAAGAGCTTGCCTCCTACTCAAGAGTCTGCGTCATAACGCAAGAGGTTGTGTCGCTTCGAAGCGGAGCGGAACTCCGCTGAGGCGCACCTCACACCTCACAGGCTACACTACTACCCCTCTGAGCCGCAAGTGGTTCAGAGTGAGTTGTGGACCGACGTTCGCGCTGCGTCTCTTCTCCCACGAGAAGGAATACAATCGCCCATTTGTTTGGCCAAGCTTGGCAGCCTCGCCTCCCCGGCTGTCGGCTCTGATCCACTGGACGCCACTGGATTGGATTGGTACGGCATGGTGGAACGAGTGTGTTGTATAATTTTCACACTAGTTTAGCCTTGTCTTCCATCGCCTCACCTCCTCCTCCTCCAGTTGGGTAACTTACGAGTGTGAAGTGAGGTAGTGAGATGGAAGTCCTGGGGAAGACTTGGGAGGAGGAACCGTGAGGGTGTGGAAGTGTCAAGGGCAGCGATGGGTTCCTGCGGGAGTATGTCCTTGAGTCTAGTCCTCCTCCTGGGCCCTCCGTCCTTCCTAACCAGACGGCATGTAGGAGGCGCCCCTCTCTAACAACACCATACACCTCCCTGCCTGACGCCTTCCGATATGGCCTCCCTGCGTTTGACTTGCGCCGCTAGGGTAGTTAGGAACGAAGGGCCGGAGGAGGTGGGTCTTGTATACCCGGGCGAGGGGCGACGTCTCTCGTACCCCGCTTTCTGGAGGATGTGTGCCTCTCCGTCGCCGCCTCCACCAGGAGGCCCTCACCTTTAGTATTTTTGTGCCGGATTTTTAATACGCGGGGTAATCGTGGTGGAGTGGCTGAGTGCGCTGCATTCACATGTCAAGGACCAGCGTTTGATCTCGAGTGGGGGGTGGCCGGGTGAGCTGCCTGTATATTACTTGCCGTGACCCGGGCAGGCTCCTCGCCCAACCCAGGTCACTACTGGTACCTGGGACTGGCAGGGAAGACGACCTATCTCAGAAAAAACTCTGTTGGATGGTAGTTTACACGGCATGATACCAGTTCCAATCCCTTTCAGATGTGGTTGTATAATGCTTCGACTCTACCTGACTCGTCTGAACCCTACGGAGACAAGAGGACGTGAGGGGGTCTTAATTGTCTGTCAGTGGGAATAGAAGCTCCCGCTACACTGGAGGCCCTTCATATGATGACACGCTGAAGGGGAGAGACGCTCTTGTTTACCCTCCGCTCCGGTAGGAAGGTTATGAGGCTGCGACCTCGCGTCTCAGGACGACAGGAAGAGCAGAGTAGCCAGGGACGTTTTGTGTGTGTGTGTGTGTGTGTGTGTGTGTGTGTGTGTGTGTGTGCGTGGGCTTTAAGTACGGGAGGGACATCACCGTCTCTGGTTCCCACAGCCTTCGTGTCTCCAGATTCTCGTCTTCTGTTTATTCCCGTCCTCCTCCTCCTCCTCCTCCTCCTCCTGTATAAGTCTTCCTCAACCCCCCATCCAAATCCTCCTCCTTCCAACCCCCACTTCCCACACCACCACCTCGTCCTCATCCCCCCCCCCACACTCACACACACACACACACACACATCCTTCCTAAAGACTTGTGTGTTGGAGGCGCGAGATGAAGCCATCGTCAGTGTAAACATAAGGAAGGTTTAAGGGACGGGGATATACACCTTTTGTAGGTGACTGTCGGGCCTGGATTGTTCCTCCTACCCTCCACCTTATAATCTTCCTTTTTCCCTACTCCCATATTTTGTAAAATATCGATCATGATTCGGTCGATATTTTAGAATTTTTTGATTTGTTTTATTACCTCGAAATTACCACTCGGTGTCTTGGTGCTCGAGTGATTCAAGAACTTGTTTGTTAAACTCGAAATTGTGGGTTCGTGTCCTGCCCATCCTCGACCGCCTCAGACGACGCACCGCCGCCCGCAATGATTCACGCGTGTTTCAGGCACGTGGTTCACGTGGTTCGAGACGGGAAGCGAACCAGTTACCCACTCGGCCGTGATGGCTCTTCGTACCTTCTCCTCTGGCCCGTATGACCTCCCATGGTCCCTACCAGCCATGGTCTCCGTCATCCCCTGGCGTCTTCCTCCTGCAGGAGTAAACCAAAACCCTCCTGGTGGAACCTCATCATGGCCCCCTACCGGTGGGGTCAGGATGTAACCTCCCTGCCCCCCGTGGTGGTGGTGGTGTTCATGAACCTGTCCTCCACATGATTCATACGAACCTGTGCAGGTTATGAAAGTCTTGCGTGCCCAAGTGTTTCTCTCGTGTCGCACGTCGCAAGATCTTCTCATTTCTGAAGAGGAACGTGATTTTGGGAAGCATTCCGTCGAGTGGTGTATTAAAGAGCAAATATATATATATATATATATATATATATATATATATATATATATATATATATATATATATATATATATACATCAGGAGGAAAATATCTGTGGAAGAACGGATAGATAGAAAGAGAAGATATACCAGCAAGATAATTCTGTAGCAAGAAGAGGAATGGAAAACACATTCTGATCTTATATCAACCACCGTATTTTGAGAAGAAAGACGTTTAGTCGCTCCTCTGTGAAAAAAAGAAAAAAAGATAAAGATAAAGCGGTTGAAATGAATACCTATCATCCTACTTGAACAAATCCATCCATTGATATCCACTAGCCATGACAGCATTCGTCTTGCTGTTTTCTAAACGTACTGAAAGTTCTTGGCTCTGACGATATCTGATGGTTGTTTGTCCCAGGGTTGTGTGGTTCTAAAGACACCGTTGTCCAATCTCCGTCCCCAGAACTTCGTACCGTCGGTTCTGATTGCTGTGGCTCTTCGCATTGTAAAGGAATGAAAGGGAGTTGTATCATCGAGAGAGAGAGAGAGAGAGAGAGAGAGAGAGAGAGAGAGAGAGAGAGAGAGAGAGAGAACTTTGGATTTTTTGTAAGGTTTATTTAAGAGTAAGGGAATTTGATTCATTAATGTTCAGCGGGAAGGCTGTGTCGGCAATATAGGAGATACGGAGAGGGAACGTGGTGGTCACACCACTGAATAATGCCACTCCACCGTTCTCCGACGAAACGCAATAGGGGGTTTGTTGTCGTCGGAGCGTCTGCTCAATGTAAGTTGGAGTACAAAGGTCAGCAGTCGGGTGGTTGGCGACACCCACCATCCACTTGCCTCTCTGAATCATCGCTCGTTAGTAAGCGGAGTGGGGGGGGGGGGGGGTGTTCGGCTTGTGCGTGTTGTTCGTTAGTAGGTTTGACGGGTGTGTGGCCGATGCTGGGAGCTCCTGCATTAATTGGGTAACAACAGAGAGCAAGTCAGTGTGGTGGAACTGCAGCCTGGAGCGTTGTGTGCCGCCCGGGCAGCCAGCGTGGTCTGGTGCTGTTGACGTGGCTCTGTATACTCGCCGAAGGTCATCATCATGTATCGTAATTCTTCATCGCGTATCGTCGTGTGCCTTAAAGCTTGTGTGATCCCTCGGCTTTTTCCAGCGTGGCACGTGTGCCTCCGCATGTTCATCTTACGACGTAGGAGCAACCGGAGCCTCCACTAGCCTACCTGCCCGCCTGCTGCACATTCCCAGTAACTGGAGCGACGTAAGGGTTCACTTGATTGTCTCTGCCTCGGTGACCGTCTCACAGATATGACTGCAGGGCGTCACCGCACCGTCGGGAGGAGGTTCACCAGGAGCCCGCCGGTCGTTCGGGTCTTCAATGTGGCGACGTAGCGCGCGCGTGTGTGTGTGTGTGTGTGTGTGTGTGTGAGTAGTAGTAGTAGTAGTAGTTGTAGTAGTTAGTAGTAGTAGTAGTAGTTGCAACGACGGATGGCGTCCTCCGGCGGGCGAGACGTTGGTGAGGGGTCGTTCTGTGAGGAGAGGAGGGAGAGCGAGAGGGTCGTTACTGTTGGCAGGGTCGCCCTGCGAGGAAGGAAGGATGTTCGTTCGTTTCTGTTGAGGGTTAACGAGGCAGGGTGTCAAATCGAAGCCTAAACGACACGTTTATAACCTGGCCAGACAATTGCTCTAGTGATATTAAACGTCGTTTAATAAGGTTGTTGACGAATGGCAGTATAGAAACGTGTGTGTTTCATCCCACATATGCCATCGTGTGGGAGGAGCGGGATTAGGGGCGATGAATTGAGGATAAGGGAGGTGCGAGGGAGTGCATGAGGAAGCCAGAGAACAGGAGGCCTGATGGTCTATGGCGGGGTTAGTTGCTGGAGGACCACCGTAAAACATTTATAGTCTGTAGACAAGACGGTGAAGCAGAAGGCTCCTCCCCACCCCACCAGTATAGATGGAGGCAGAGGATAGTAAACCATGTATCCCCACCAACCTCTGTGTGTGTGTGTGTGTGTGGTGGCTGCTCTCGTAAAGCAGTTGATTGACTCTCTCTCTATATTTATATCTCCTCACTCACCTCGGTCGCATTAGGCAGAGACCTTTGGGTCTCTCTCTGAAGTCTCGATCAAGTTGTGTCTCCGCTGTCCCTCCACTCGTCCAAGCCTCCTGCCTCACAGATACGTGTATTATGATTACTGTCACGTTGAATTTTTTTTTCCTCTTTAGATTTTAATTCTGAAAGAACCCATAACATTTTCATCAAGCCAGTGTGTGTGTGTGTGTGTGTGTGTGTGTGTGTGTGTGTGTGTGGGTGTGTGTGTGTTTACCAGTTGCAAGTGGCTATGTTTACAGTGACGTTGTATTCCATTTACAGTGAATTTCTCGTTTGACCTCAGAGCAGCGGATGGTGTTTGTTGTGGGGCGTGTTTCCCCCAGTCATTAATTAGCCGCATCATTAGCAGTGGTCCAGCTCTCACCCAACCAAAGTTGCGGCGAGGAGGAGGAGGAAGGGCGGCGGGCGGCGGCGGGGGAGGGATATATAAGAACTTGATCCTCTTCAAC
This sequence comes from Panulirus ornatus, assembly GCF_036320965.1. NCBI lineage: Eukaryota > Metazoa > Arthropoda > Malacostraca > Decapoda > Palinuridae > Panulirus > Panulirus ornatus. The sequence continues at coordinate 25,909,952 of NC_092225.1, read as the reverse complement.
TGATTAAGACTGTGGTGAATGTCATTAACAACTTGCGTCTCTTGGTAGCTCCATCCTCACACGATAATAACAATAGTATTGATAATAATGATAATAATTGATAATGATAATGATAATTATTATTGATGATTATAAACGGATTTATGATTTAACTTGAGCCATAGGCGTGAAGTTTAGAAGGGAAATATGACAATAGACACGGGGTTAATAGACGAGAGCTGGGTAGCTGTCGGTAATAAACAGATTATTCAATACGAATACACAGATTCGTTTGAGTATTAGCAGCATGGAAATTGTGTGTGGATGTTCTTGAGTTCAGGCGCCCTAGGGGAGTCCAAAAGTCTTCAAGTCCACTTGGAATGTACAGACGGACGGCCGGAGGATTGGCTGATGGTGTTTGAGGAAGGAAGTGGGCGGCGGAGGAGGGTGTCACACGACCAAACTCGTGACGGTCATGAGAGACGGGAGAGTGTGTGTGTCTGTGTAAAGCCCCCAGAGAGAGAGAGAGAGAGAGAGAGAGAGAGAGAGAGAGAGAGAGAGAGAGAGAGAGAGAGAGAGAGAGAGAGAGAGAGAGAGAGAGAGAGAGAGAGAGAGAGAGAGAGAGAGGCAGTGAGGCTGGGGGATCGTGGTGGTGTTAACCGACCATGACTTCGTGAGAGACGTGTGTTGGGTTCTTCAGTATCTGGGGATGTAACCTGTGACGTCCCTCGGTTCAGAGGGACGGTGTGGTGCCCGGAGTGGATGATGACGTCTTGCCGCCAGCGTGTCCGATGCGTGTGTTGGTGGTGTACAAACGCGCTCAGCCCTGCGGTCCAGTTCACCGTCATTTTGGGGTTTCAGGTGACGAAAACATTAGCGGCTGAATTAAGTATTTTTTATTGTTTCGCCTCTCCAAGAGTCCAATTGGGCCCACAGTCCAGACCTGGTGGTCATCACTGGCGGCCTCAGGCGTGGACGGTGCGCCGCCGTCAGTGCGACGGATGGCTGTTAGTTCGAGATTGAAGAGGGGGTGGGGAGGGGAGGGGGGAGGTCGATGGTTGTTAGTGTGAGGGGGGGAAGAGTTGGGGTAGGGTGGGGGGAGGGGTCAGGTCGACTTGTGAGGCCCCTGTGGCGACCTCTGGACCTGACTGTGGGGGAGGTGTTGAGGGGTGATGGCGCCCTGCTATAGGGGGGCGGGGTGATGGTGCTGGCTCTGTGGAGGATATTACAGGAAAAAGGAGAGAATTAGTGGGTGAACTTGGAGGTAATTACAGATTACAGCAATAGGAAGAGGCTGAAGAAAATAGGGAAGGTAAAAACGAAGGAGGATAGAGTGAGAGAGTAGATAGCAGGAGGGGGAGGAGGTCGTCTAGGTCAGGTGGTCCACCCTGTGGTCCACCAGCCTGGTCAGCCCTGCATCTCACGTTCCCTCGCCAAACCTCCCCTTCTCCCCAAGCGCCGACCCTCTCGCTCGCACTCGGAATTGACGCCCACATCCCTGCCGCCCACTGCTTGTATCCCTGCTACAAAGTGTATCTATTCCTGCCACCCACTGCATGTATATCTGCCACCCACTGATTGTATCCATGCCACGCACTGAGCTTGAATCTCTGCCACCCACCTGGGAACGGCCGGACATTTTCCACACACACACACACACACACACGCGCGCGCGCGCGCTTCGTCCATACCGCTGCCTCAAGACTCGGGGCTCATCCTCAGACCAGTGAGCCGAAGCCATTGTTATGAGCGAATCTGTGAAATGCCTTCACGTTAGCTTGTCTCATTATGTTACGTTCTCTGTGATACGCGAGAGATGAGAGAACGTTAGTGCTTTGAGGGGGGGATATCTCCCCAAGCGAAGCACTTCGGAAACCTGCTCGGAAGAGGTTCGACCCTTCGTCTCCTATATGACTGGCGCCTTGTGTGCCCTAGTTGTGTTCGTGACCTCAGTGTGACCCCCGGCTTTAATCGACCTGGAGCGCGAAGGCGGGACCCGCCCTTGGGTGTGATTTGTCCGGCCTCTGACCTGATCGTTAAGGGTTAGGTCGAAGGTCAAGGCGTCGCACCCCGACGTCTCACACACTATAGTGTTCTGGGGTTATACTCAAGGCTCATACCGTCATACTCAAGGGTCATACCGTCATACTCAAGGGTCGTACCGTGCCATACTCAAGGCTCATACCCGTCGTACTCGAGGGTCGTACCGTGCCATGTGCTCAAGGGTCGTACCGTGCCATACTCAAGGGTCGTACCGTGCCATACTCAAGGCTCATACCCGTCATACTCAAGGGTCGTACCGTGCCATACTCAAGGCTCATACCCGTCGTACTCGAGGGTCGTACCGTGCCATGTGCTCAAGGGTCGTACTGTGCCATACTCAAGGGTCGTACCGTGCCATATTCAAGGTGCCGTGCCGTCGTACTCAAGGAACTGTGCCGTCGCACTCAAGGGTCGTACCGTCGCACTCAAGGGTCGGACCGTCGCACTCAAGGGTCTTACCGTCATGGCCAGAAAATTTGAAAACAAAGTTCTGTCTTCAGCATCCGCAATAAATAACCACGAAAAGAAAAGAAAAGAAAAGAAAAGAAAAGAAAAACTCTACAGCATCCATTCATTCCTTCCTTCCCAGCATTTTAAGGACGAGATAAGCAATTTGTGTAATTCTTTTTTTTTTTCTTTTTTTTTTTTTCGTATTTTTCACCTTTCACATTACCAGGTCATAAACACGAGCCGGAGACGATTATCGCCTCGTTAGCGGAAGTCTTACAGGGGATCATCAGGGTGCTGAATGCATGGTGAGGAGGCACGATAAAAAACAGACATTTGTAGCCTGGGACGTACTGGGGGAGGAGGGCGGCGGCGGCTGGGGGGATGGGCCTCCTACCTCCTACCTCCCCCCTCCCAGGGATGTGGTCCATACTCACCACCCGTCTCAGTCTGAGGGAGGAGGGTGAGGACGAAGGAGAGAGGTAGGAGGAGGAGGAGCAGGAGGAGGTAAAAGGGAGTGTACAATCAGCGGAAGGGAGAGAAGATATCAAAGAAGGTAGCGTTAATGTATGGAAGGGGACGGAAGATGTCGAAGTAGAAATGGGAGAGGAATAGTAATGGGGGAACTAGAAGGAAGGGTGGAGGAGGATATATGGAGAGAAGAGTACGGGGGAGTGGAGTGAGGAAGAGGAACAAGAGAACATGAAGGAAGACCGGGGCAAATAAAAAGAACGCGAAAGAGGCGAAGAAGAAATGGACAGCGCAGTTTGCCGGACACAGCTGTGTAGAAGATGAAGACAGACGAGGGAGAAGAAACAGATGTGGATAAACGGGAGAAGACTCGCGGAAGAGGAAGGAAGCAAGAGAAAAAGGATGATGTGGAGATAATAAGACTCTAGTGTTCCAGCCTGACCTCACCATCAGACCCTTAGGGAGCGGGGTGGCGCCTGGCCTGCCTTGACCCGCATCTCCTGACCTGGTGACCCCGTGGCCTCCCTTCAACTGTCTCTCACAGTAAAGCCATTACCTTTGCTCATGTCTCAGTTACCCTGATTGCACAAGGGATTGATTCGTCTTTGGTAAGAGAACGGCTCTTCCATCTCGGGCGAGTCTGGCTCAACGTAATTGCTCCTCAGAGTTTAGAAGGTAGATCTGACCTCAAGTAATTGCTCCACGGAGTCTAGAGGGTAGACCTGACCTCAAGTAATTGCTCCGCGGAGTCTGAAGCGTTAAACTCATTCTATCAGTTCTCCAGATCTAACCTCAATCTTTGGCCCATTTTCCCTACTCAGCACCGTTGGTTCTCTTTCTCTCTTACATGGATATGACTTCGGTATCAGCTTCTGTGAGGTTGTTGCTCGTCCGTCTCCACCACTAACTACTCCAGGCAGTACGTGGCAAGCTTTGCTCCGTGTTGGCTACGGTGTGGGAGGAGTCGGCAGCAACACCTCGAGGGTTGGAGGTTGTGGTGTTTATTTCTTCCACTCCTTTACTAAGCTTTCGTAAACACTTTCGTCATTTCTCTTCTTTCTCTGCCTCTCACCGGTCTTCCTCCTCCTCCTCCTCCCCTCCTCCTCCGCCTCTTGGGGTCTTCCTCTTCAGTTCCCTGAGCGTCCGCCACTGACAACATTGTCTGGAGTTTGAGAGGATGATCCCCGTGTGAGGCTAATGGAACGATGGTCTGCGGCCTTACTCCCCCTCCCCTCACGCACACCACATACACAGACCCTCCGCTGGTCTGGTGTCTTTCCTTCCTCACAGACCACTGACACTCCTACCATGGTTCGTGGCCTCTCTCATTACAGACCACAGACTTTCGCTCGTCTGAAGTCCTGTTCCACACAGATCACACAAACACACACACACACACACACACACACACACACACACACACACACACACACACACACACACACACACACACACACACACACAACCCCTGGGTCTTTACTGCAGTTCACAGACCTCCACCATCCTCACCAAAGACAGCCACAGACGTCCACCACAGGTCACAGGAAGTATAGAAAACAGGCACACTCTCCCTCATCATCTGAATTCTGTGGTGGTCATCTTATAAGCCGATCACACACACACACACACACACACACACACACACACTCGTAAAAACTCACTTGCTAATTCATTTACATAAAGATAAACATATAGATGTACAGTCAACGTTTCAGAATAGATGGACGTGATGAAGTGTATATATATATATATAGTCATCCCGTACGTAAACCATCGTCCGTGTCACACACACATAGGACGCCAGACAGCCGCTGTAATTGCCAAGGTGTAATCTTAAACACGGCCTCACAACGGGGGAAGACTCATGACGTCCCCAGACTCGTGCAGATACTCCCTGAGGTGCAGGAGTCATGGAAGAGGCAGCCACACACACACACACACACACACACACACACACACACACACACACTCACACACACACACACACACACACACGCACACACACACACACTCACACACACACGCGCGCGCGCGTGTCCCAGGCTAGCTTGAGGCCGAGCCCGACGTAATGCATTTCCATTCCCCTCGTCTTCTGGACTCACGACCCCACAGCGGCGGAGGTTGTGTTATCCTCCTGCTTGGGTCATTATATTTCCCCAGACCTTCCTCTCAACCACACTGCCGGGAGCCCTCCAACATTTCTCCCTCCCAGACCTTCCTCTCCACCACACTGCCGGGAACCCTCCAACATTTCTCCCTCCCAGACCTTCCTCTCCACCACACTGCCGGGAGCCCTCCAACATTTCTCCCTCCCAGACCTTCCTCTCCACCACACTGCCGGGAACCCTCCAACATTTCTCCCTCCCAGACCTTCCTCTCCACCACACTGCCAGGAACCCTCCAACATTCCTCCCTCCCAGACCTTCCTCTCCACCACACTGCCAGGAACCCTCCAACATTCCTCCCTCCCAGACCTTCCTCTCCACCACACTGCCAGGAACCCTCCAACATTTCTCCCTCCCAGACCTTCCTCTCCACCACACTGCCAGGAACCCTCCAACATTCCTCCCTCCCAGACCTTCTCCTGACCACCACGCTGCCAGCGACCCTCCAACAAACTCCCTCCCGAGGAGTTCACCTCCCAGGACCTCTCCCATCCAGTCCACAGCGAAACTCAGTGTTTATAACAGGTCTGCACTCCGTTGGGCACGGATGAGGTCGTCATCGCCGGGGGTGGGGGACACCACAGGAGAGACAAGACATTAATTCAAAAGTTTTTTTTTCCACATTTGCCTAAATTGTCGGAAGTTTTTCCTGTCATTTCTTCTTCCTTTTGTTCTCTTTTTTTTTTTCCCTCTCTCATATTTTCTAATAATCACGGATCAGGTACCTTTGTGTCTTGTGATATTCGCATGATCCACGCCAGAAATTTGGAGAACGGATGGCTTTTCTAGGTTTGGTCTGAATAGCTGATGGTTATGTCAGGACTTTCCGACCGGCGTGCACCTTGACCAGGCTGGGTGTTGGGATGAAGACAGAGCTCCAGGCTAAATAAACACCAGAGGGAATC
>NC_092225.1:25891442-25901442 GCF_036320965.1 Panulirus ornatus | reverse complement strand
GATATGGGAAGACGAGACCAGATCAGTCATCAACTGTGAGGAGCCGGGTCCTCACCTCCTCCAGGCTCGCGTGAGGAAGGAAGGGAAGGGAAGGAAGGGAGGGAAAGGTTTTCCAGAGTCATCGTTTTATTAAAGGAATTTGCATGAAGGTTTTATGGAACGGAGTTTGATGTCATTATTTCTCTCTCTCTCTCTCTCTCTCTCTCTCTCTCTCTCTCTCTCTCTCTCTCTCTCTCTCTCTCTCTCTAAATGTCGAGAAGTTTTCTCATTCTGTGAAGTTTACGGGTCTTATCTTCTTATCCAAGTGTCTTCTCTCTCTCTCTCTCTCTCTCTCTCTCTCTCTCTCTCTCTCTCTCTCTCTCTCTCTCTCTCTCTCTCTCTCTCTCCCCCTCCACCTCTTGGGAGTCGGAAGGATTCGTGACCTTCTGTGACACCGTCAGCCGGCACCTCGGTGGCTGTCAAGTCTCACTCCTTTTGACCTAGGTTGCTGTCACTTACTACTATCTGTCTATCTATCTATCTGCCTTACCCGCACGTAGGCTACGGGCATTCACTCTTCAAACGCAATACAGCCCTCCGCCATCTCTCACGCATGGAACGCTGTATGGCACACCGTAAAGTCTGCTCGCGTCTCGTTCTTTCGCGACCCCCAGACCTTCGTGTAGCGGTCTTTTCGCACTGTGGCATCCAGCGGCGCCCTGATGTTGGCCGAGGGGATTGAAAAGGGGATATTGTTCTTGTAGCGTATCGATTTCCTGGAGGGCAAGGGAGGGAGACACACACACAGAGACGCAATAGTAGGAGACAAGTGGAGACACAGACGCAGCTGTAATGGTTGAAAGGAAAAAAGGTTACGGAGGAGGGGAAGAAAACATAGATTGAACAGGAATGTGGAGTTATGTTGTCGTAGCCGAGAATGCCTCTTCTTATGAGAGAGAGAGAGAGAGAGAGAGAGAGAGAGAGAGAGAGAGAGAGAGAGAGAGAGAGAGAGAGAGAGAGAGGACTGTGCCAAGCGGGCACGAAGGGCTGGAGTTGGGGAGGCGGCCAGCACTTCCCCACCATGTCCACGACCAGCACCAACACGGCCATCTCCTCCACCAACACTCCCTCCATCATCACCACCACTCCACCAACACCACCACTCCATCACCACCAACACCCCATCAACACCAACACTCCATAACCACCACCAACACTCCATCACCACCACCACTCCATCAACACCAACACTCCATCACCACCACCATAACCACCACCACTCCATCACCACCAACACTCCATCACCACCACCAACACTCCATCAACACCACCACTCCATCACCACCACCATAACCACCAACACTCCATAACCACCACCAACACTCCATCACCACCACCAACACTCCATCAACACCACCACTCCATCACCACCACCATAACCACCAACACTCCATAACCACCACCAACACTCCATAACCACCACCAACACTCCATCACCACCACCAACACTCCATCAACACCACCACTCCATCAACACCACCACTCCATCACCACCAACACTCCATCAACACCACCACTCCATCACCACCAACGCTCCGTCACCAGCAGCACGCAGGCCTGACAGGTGGGAGTGATTGCCAATTGCCACGTGCGATGGAAGGGCATGCCAAGGGGGGGCGCTGCTGGGAGCTGCTGTGCGTTGGTTGCTGGTGTGTGTGTGTGTGTGTGTGTGTGTCGGGGCTGAGCTGGGGGGGAGGAGGGGCACCCCGCCCCTGTTGCCAGAGAGAGAGAGAGAGAGAGAGAGAGAGAGAGAGAGAGAGAGAGAGAGAGAGAGAGAGAGAGAGAGAGATAGTAGCTACTGTCTGATCTGTTTTGGATGCTTTGAAGACTCGAGTTGTATCGTGTAGGCGGGATGTGGTCCTGCGAGGAGCAGGCTTCGTGTGGCGTCTGATGTTCTGTAATGTGAATTTCTTGTAGTGATTCGTAAGTCATTGCTGTATTGTAAAGCTTGGACTGACCCATAAAGGAGGATGAACAGCCGGGTTGACTGTGGACCGACTGCCGCAGCCAAGATTCGAACCGGTACCCTCGACCCCCAGGAGACCCGTGAATGCGTCACGGTGAGGGACGGTAACCGCTACACCACGGAGTCCCCCATCACTCACTCATGTTTCCTACTCCTTCAGTTCCTCCTTCGTACTGTTCCGTTCCTCGTGTCTCCTCCCTCCCATCACCTCCTCTTCCTGATCCTTACCTCATCGACCCCCATCATCTTCGCTCTTTTCTCTCCCATTCTCCTCGCCCTCCTCCTCCTCCTCCTCTTCCATTCCCTTTCCGCACTGACCAGCCAACCATTCCAAGGCCAGTCTTTCCTTCCTGTCCCCCGTAATCTCCAGTCATTATCCTCATCTTCTCTTGGCAGAGGGAGGAAAAAAAAATCTTTTATTTTAGTAGAGTAATTTTTTCTAAATTGTTCCTTTTATCTCTGTTTTCCCCCCTCACATTCTCCCTCTTTTACACCACCCTCCTCCCTCCTAGTCTTCTTATCTCCTCCACCATCCTGTCTTTATCGCCCTCATACGACCCTTGGTATAACGACCACACACACACCAGCATTGAGGCCTTTTACATTACGACCGTCAACCCATATTTAAATTTTTCCCCCCTCCTTCTCTCGCCTCTGCTTACAAGTGTATACCATTCAACACTCAAGATCAGCTCGCAAGAAACTCATCCATCAGAGTCGTACCGACACACTGGTAGTCGTTGCTTCGAATCCCCGAGCGAAATCTAGTGGTACAATAGACTGTTCAGTGTGTCCCTTGCATCTTTCCACCACTCAAATGTTTCATACAAGTTGATGGATGGAAGAAAATGGTCGTATCATTCTGTACTTTAAAAGGATAAGAGACAGATAAACGAGACGATGTAATAGACAGTCCATACAAATGAACAGTCTTAGAGAGGGTTCAGTGAACCACCTAAAAAATGTTCAGAGGCTTCAGTGAACCGCACAGCTGTTTAGAGGCTTCAGTGAACCACGCATCTGTTCACAGGCTTCAGTGAACCTCACAGGTGTTGAGAAAGAACCATTTAAGCAATGATGGTTTAGTTATTAGTCCGATAATTTATTTCTCTTATCATCAGCATAGATTGCTATCATTTTGTTTTCTTGTAAATTGCTCTGATTGCGTTATTGCCTCTCTAAATTTCATGTAAATTATTCCGTTATCAAATAGTATTTCAATTGGAAATTATTGTGGTAGGTATCAGTGTCACCGTTCTCGTCCATTTTCTGTGAACGGTATTGCTGAAAAGTTCATTTTCTATGTTGCAAAGTTAGAGACGTATTGGGGAGACTCGTGTATATCCTCACCGGCCCTTCATCCTCGTCATTTTCATCTTGTGTAGGACGTAGGTCGAATGAGGCGGTGATATACTGAAGTGGTAGGGATGTTCTGTGGTGGTGGGGTCGTCGTGTCTTGTTTGTGTATGGGGCAGTGTGTATTGGGCTGGCGGAGATTGGGTTACGTTGAAACAATAGAATGTGTTATACATCGCCTTGTCGGAGATAGCGTGTGTAGCGGTGGGACGAGAGGGTTGTGTTGTGGTGAATGAGTGGAGGTTGTGATTTGCTGAAAATGCTAGGATAGCGTAGTGGTGATGAAGGAGGGTTTTGTAGTAACACTGTATTAAAAACGGAATCATTTGAGCACATATATCTTCCTTTACCCTTCATATATATATATATATATATATATATATATATATATATATATATATATATATATATATATATATATATATATATATGGTTGCAAAGACCCAGCAGTAAATCAGTTCGTCCTTGACTACACACAAGACACGCACACACCCCACCTCACATTCTCTACCGCAAAAGCCTAACGTTAGCGAGGGATAACTACGTTAACTCGGCCCACCTGGCTTCGGAAGTGTGAGACTTGCTAAATCCACTGATCTCGCACGGCCCACACCTGAGCTCTCTAATTGCCTGGTCGTAAGCAATTAGCGGTGTAAAGGGTAGTTCAGTTCCGGTGTGAAATGGCTGTTAGGACCGCCATAGATTTTTTTTTTTAATATTTTTTTTTCACGCTTGTGGGGTTAAGGATGATTTATATAATGGTGTGTTGTACTGGTTGTGGTGTATATATATATATATATATATATATATATATATATATATATATATATATATATATATATATATATATCATATACATACATACATTACTTTTGTGGTAGTTTCTCGCTGGTCATTTGGTAGTTAGTACTTGTCACGTCCTCGTTGGATGGTTAGGATACACATGTTAGTCCGGCCACTGAGTATGAGCGTACAACCCTTGGCTAAGGTAGCCTGACCTTTGACCTGACCCCTAGGAGGTAAGGGAAAAAAAAAACCTAATGCCATGTGGACTTGCGCATGACTTAAGGTCAGACTCGCTGACCTAGGCTTTCCCGTCGTGACCTTAGGCTCTGGCTGTGACCTCAGGAAGAACACGAGGCGAACGAAGCTCTTTCGTTATGACAACACCTGCGCAGTGTGGTGCGCAGTGTGTGTGTGTGTGTGTGTGTGTGTGTGTGTGTGTGTGTGTGTGTGTGTGTACGCAAGATGCCGTCCCCTCCACTTGCGGAACATCGTCTTGGAAGGCGTCTGTGTGTTCACTAATGCACCACCCCTCCTAGATCTTCCCACACACCCAACCCACTCACCCCTCACCTCCCCTTCCAGTTAATGAGCCACACGCCACACGGCGGAATACCCCGGCTGATCAACGTAACTAGGTTAACCCAACGAACGACCTCCCTTCCTCCCTCCCTCCCAAAACCCCCTCCTGGGCGCTCGCGTAGACTACATCATGACCGTTGCGTCTCCCGAGGCGACAGCCACACACCGTTCCCCCCCCCCAAGGAGTACAATGTACCCAGGGTTTGTACGGCGGTGCAACACTCGCGTGCGTGCGTCCGTCACCCGCCGCGCCACCCGGACCCACTCTGGCCCGTGCGGAGCCGTGAGGCTCGGTGGGACATGGGTGGGTCTGCTTGCTTCTGCAGACGCCGGGAGGGAGGATGGGTGGGTGGGTTGCTTGTGGAGGTAGTGGGAAGCTGCCGACATGAAAAACGATAGACGTGGACGCGACCGTATCGTAAGCGGAGTCCAAGACTGTCGTATTGGCGTATCGTAGGCGGAGTCCAAGACTATATCGTATTGGCGTGTCGTAGGCGTCCAAGACTATATATCGTATTGGCGTATCGTAGACGTCCAAGACTATATATCGTATTAGCGTATCGTAGGCGTCCAAGACTAATGTATTGGCGTATCGTTGGCGTCCGAGATTATATCGTATCAACGTATCGTAGGCGTCCAAGACGACTTATGCTCACACATACTGAACACTTACACAAGACCAGCTGTGTCAGTATCGTATATCTATCTACCTGGTGAGCAGGGTGACTTACACTGACAGACGACACATCCACCACACCAGCCGTCTGTGTCAGTGTAATGCATGTATGGTGCCAAGGCAGCCTACACTGACGACACTGAACACATGTATACGAGACAGTTATCAATACGTCATGTAGATCTGCTACTCACTCGACCGGCATTGGTGCACTGAGACCATCTCGCTCTCTCGGTGGGCTGGACTGACAGTTGATATAGTGAAATAAGGTGTTCTATATCCGAAGATTAATACTGACCTCAAGCCACCCACCTTTCCCCCCCCCCCCCCGTATATCACTCCTGTTATATGATGTTTATCCTCCTCAGTGACGTACCACGTCGCTTGTAAACATTAGTGTAGTGACGCTACGGAAAAAAAATTTCAATTTTCGTATATTTTTTTTTAAGAGAATTGACTCATAGGTATTTGACTTGTGATTTTGTTTGTATTCACTTAACTATTAATGAAGATATTAGGATTCTTTTTGTATTAATTTGTCTTACTTTCCATTTGAATGTCTTCCGGAAACGGGCTGGTATACTTGTGCAACGACGGTGCGACCCTTGAGCACGACGGTACGACCCTTGAGCACGACGGTACAACCCTTGAGCACGACGGTACAACCCTTGAGCACGACGATACAACCCTTGAGCACGACGGTACAACCCTTGAGCACGACGGTACAACCCTTGAGCACGACGGTACGACCCTTTAGCACGACGGTACGACCCTTGAGCACGACGGTACAACCCTTGAGCACGACGGTACGACCCTTTAGCACCACGGTACGACCCTTCAGCACGACGGTGCAAACCTTGAGCACGACGGTACAACCCTTGAGCACGACGGTACAACCCTTGAGCACGACGGTACAACCCTTGAGCACGACGGTACAACCCTTGAGCACGACGGTACAACCCTTGAGCACGACGGTACGACCCTTGAGCACGACGGTACAACCCTTGAGCACGACGGTACAACCCTTGAGCACGACGGTACAACCCTTGAGCACGACGGTACGACCCTTGAGCACGACGGTACGACCCTTGAGCACGACGGTACAACCCTTGAGCACGACGGTACAACCCTTGAGCACGACGGTACAACCCTTGAGCACGACGGTACAACCCTTGAGCACGACCTATTTACAGTTCAGAGCCAGATATTGTTCCTTGCTCTTGTCCAGTATTTCTTGTTTCGTCTTCATAAAGCTCGCGATATATTTCTTATTATTATCATTACGGTGTTCCTGACGTATCCGATGATATTCCTGTCTTATCCGGACACATTATAGCAGCCCGCCTTCAATATCGGGTCTCATTAAGCCGATTAAAGGAGATTAACCTCGAATTAGACCAAGAAAATCGATTGTAATCAAATTTCCATTCAGTCTAAACTATATCTCGGTCCTTATATATATATATATATATATATATATATATATATATATATATATATATATATATTTCTTATGTCTCCCCTGATGATGTGATTATTACACAAAAGTGCACTTGGGAGCTTATCTTGTTTCATTTCCCCGTGGACTCATAACAATATATATATATATATATATATATATATATATATATATATATATATATATATATATATATATATATATATATATATATAGACTGTTGGAAAGGATCACAGTTTTGCGCGTGATTATTACACGAAAGTGCACTTGGGAACTTATCATGTTTCATTTCCCCCGTGGACTCAGGGGAGGGAGCGGGGGGCTGGAAATCCTCCCCTCTCATTTTTTTTTTTTTTTTTTTTTTTTTTTCCAAAAGAAGGAACAGAGAAGGGGGCCTGGTGAGGATATTCCCTCTAAGGCCCGGTCCTCTGTTCTTAGCGCTACCTCGCTAATGCGGGAAATGGCGAAGAGTATGAAAAAAAAAAAAATATATATATATATATATATATATATATATATATATATATATATATATATATATATATATATATATATATATATAAAGTGTGATGTTTGGATGCCACAAAATGTAAAACTCCACGTAATATGCAAACAGTCATCTCGCACAAGACCAACTCCATAAAGTGCCGTGGATCCCGGACCTGAACGCGGTTTATGACGTATTGTAAAGTTTATAACATGGCGTCTTGTGGTGTGGCCGGTGAGATGTGCGAGGGTTTTACGCCAGTGACTTATAGAGGATCACAGAATATCCTGGAAGGTTCATTTAGATGGTGAGGATAACTCGTCGGCTGGGCATGATGGTAGACACAATCACCAAACAGAAGCAGTTTGTTTGAAAGTTTTTTTTTTTCTTTCTAATTATTTCGTAATTTATGAACACATGTTGTGAATTAAGTTGAAAGATATGGATTTTAAAGTTGGAGGTAAGTGTCGTCTTGTTTTGAGTGGGGCTAGGAACGGCATTAGGTAACACATTCCAGAATAAAATCATAAATTGTTTGGGGGAAAAAAAAACCCAGGTTGGTTGCCGTTAGAGAAAACGAGGGTTTATAACGGGGGGAGACTTATGTATATCCAGCGCAAGTTTAGTGGTTACCGTACGGTTGGAAAAACACCAGATAAAGCATTTATTACTCTCGAGCATCTCATCTCCATCTGGACAGGAGATCCCAAGGAATTTGATGGTAGAGTTTTTTCAATGATGATAACATCAGGTAATTTTTCTATTAAGTGTCTCTATGGTGCTAACCATGTTCGAAAACGAGAACATAATATGTATACATCTATGAATACAAACTCGTATACATACTCAGGAACATATGTAGAAATACATTTGAGTAAACATATGCCATTTGTTGAACGTCTCCGAACTCCGGATCTGAGATGGGTCCACAGAACACGAAGCATCGCCGCACATCGAGTTCGTAAATAGAATTTGAATATTATGATCGCCTGGCGAAGACACGCCGAGGTATAGGCTAGCTTTTAGGAAGCCTTTTGCTGAGCGCGTAGGGTCGATAATGCCGGTGACAAGGTACTGTGTAATTGATCCTCAAGCGTCGATCATGGTCACAGATAATGGAGCGTAGGCTTTGAAATAGCGGAGTATGGAACAGTCTTTTATAATCGTAAACTTACCGTTTCTTGTCGATCTTGATGGGACGTCCTGAGTTTGAGAGATGATGAAAGTAAGACATAGATTCTCGTAGGAGATGAGATAAGGAACGCCATCCTTAAATCGATAAAACCTTTTGGGGGGAGGTCGCGTTGTAAAACACTCCCTTAACGACGTCATCAAAAGTTGCGTGCTGGGTTGGGGGGAGGTGAACCTTCGAGAATATGGCAGTCACCCATCAAAGAAAACGAGAACCAATTGGAGGGGAAACTTGGGTATTCAGAACAATGGCGCTGGTGGTCGGCGAATTATTGGGGGAAAATATATATACATGTGAGTACCGATTTATCTGTGTTACAATTTTTATTCTATTGTTATAGAGACTTGTGGGAGGGTGTGTGGGTTGTATTTGGATTGGTTGATGTTGACGAGAGATTGTTTTTCTGTATTTTCATTGTTAACTCGTGTAACACACACACACACACACACACACACACACAAATACACGCACTCTCACTCGCACACACTCACATGCGCGCGCGCACACACATACACACACACACACACAATGTATATATATATATATGATATCTTTTCCGAACTTCTGATCCCAACTAACTTGGTCAAACACCCCAACTACGCTGCATTTTGAATTTGGAAATATATTCTGAAAGTCGTGTTCAAGGGTCGTACCGTCGTGTTCAAGGGTCGTATCGTCGTGTTCAAGGGTCGTACCGTCGTGTTCAAGGGTCGCACCATCGTGTTCAAGGTTCGTATCGTCGTGTTCAAGAGTCGTACCGTCGTGTTCAAGGGTCGTACCGTCGTGTTCAAGGGTCGTACCATCGTGTTCAAGGGTCGTATCGTCGTATTCAAGTCTCGTACCGTCGTGCTCAGGTGGAGCAAACAAACGAACTTAGCCTCTATTGTGGCAGGTAATAGAACACATTTCTCGTTATGACAACTTCTGGAGAATAGTTCTCACGGCAACAGTTCCTGGGATTTAGGACTCTACGGTAACATCACATAAGGTTGGTCTCTTGTGCCATGATATGAAACAAGGGCACGTTTATTTCCGTGGGAGTCGAGTAATGGAACGTGTCTCATCACAAATCCGTCGAAGAACGCAACATTTAAGACAACGTCATTGATCCACTAGCTAGGGTCAGGGCCCCCTAGGCTTTCTAGGGGAGGGGGGTCATCAAGGCCCGACAGCACGTCAGCTTGGGAAGTCACCGAAACAAACCTCCTCATCGCCTCCTCCCTCAGGAGTAAAGTTGCACATCCATACGTGTATAATAGCCTCCATGGAACTCTGGGCTGTTCGTGATAGCAAAACTATGGAAGACCACGGTAGGGTGACCGTGTGACGCTACATGGTCTTTGACAGCAGCATGGTAAGGTGTTGGTACGCAAGTGGAATGTGTTCTCATGTCAAAATCAAGAAATATCGTTATAGCTTTTTAGTTACGTCGTGTTGAAGAATGATTTACGTAATGGTTG